>NC_061122.1:199741916-199756253 GCF_002878395.1 Capsicum annuum | reverse complement strand
AATAATAATAATAATAATAATAATAATAATAATAATAATAATAATAATAATAATAATAATAATAATAATAATAATAATAGAATAGAGATAGAAATAATAGTAGTAATAGTAATATTCTACTAAAAATAAAGTAAAGGTTTGGTGCTACTGAAAGACAAATTAATCGTAGAAAAAATTACAGAAAGTAACATACTTAACACTATAATTACAATAAATATCAACACTTTTGTAAAATTATAGTTTATAGCAAGAGTAGCATTATTTTACTCATTAACTAAGCAAATACATGTTTTACTCTCACTACTTTATATTTTCCTATTTTCACTCCCAAATATAGTCATATCTGTTACTCTTTTTTTCATCTTATTTTTTTTTATCATTTATTTTATTTTATTTTATTTTCATTTTTTATTTCCACTTTATTTTCTCTCTTCTATTTCTCTTATTTTTATTTTTCTCTTTTCATTGTTTTTTTCGTTTTCATATTTGAAGGTAATTATCTTTATGATCTTCAAGATTTCAAAATAAAACATCATTGTTGTCTTTCACTCTCTTATATTTATACCTTTTTTTTCTTTTTAGGTTTTTTTTCATCTTATATTTTTATCATTTTATTTTTTTTATTTTGATTTCTTTTTCTTTTGCATTTTTTTCTTTCCACTTTATTTTCTCACTTCAATTTCTCTTTTTTTCCTTTTTTTTCTTTCTCATATCTTTTTTTTCTTTTTCTATTTTCGTTTTCTTCTTCTTTTTTCCATTTTATTTTGTTTCTTTTTTCCTTTTATTTTTACACTTCTATTTCTCTTTCTTCCTTTTTTTTTCACTTCTCTTTTTTTGTTTTTTTCTTTTTTTTTTTTCTTACTCTTCTATCTCTAACTTTTATTTTGAAAAGACAAATATATATATCACATACACATATTCAAAAAGCATACAAAATACATAGCCATACAAATTTGGATATGTATTTATAGTACAAAATATACATATGTATTTACGAAATACATATCATATTCATATTAAATAGTAACAAACATAACTATACTATATATCTTCATATATGTATTTGCGAAATACAAAGGTGATTCATATAAAATAGAATATACATATGGATCAAGTATGTATTTTGTAAATACATATACAGAGCTATATGTATTTTATACGGTGTTGGATTTGTCTTTGAACTGTACATACTATGTCATTTTAGAGGGTAACATATGTCCTTATTTGTTTTCTTTTACTGTCTAAGATATGTATCATGTATTTTTTTATTACCTATATGTATATGTATATAATTGTCATTTTTATTATAGAGATTTTGTGTCCTATATGTTTATATATACATGTGAGTCAAATATGTATTTCTGTAAATATATATGTAGATATATATGTATTTTACTGTAAATACATATGCAGATTAGTATGTCTATTTATTTTGTATATTTTTTGACTATATATATATGATATAGATATTTGTCTTTTAAAAATAAAAGAAAGAGATAGAAGAGTAAAAAAAATGAAAAATAAAAATTCAAAAAAAAAAGAAGTGAAAAAAGAAAAAAAGAAGAAGAAAGAGAAACAGAAACTAGAAATAGAAGTGTAAAAACAAAAGCGAAAAAAATAAAAAAGAAGAAGAAGAAGAAAACGAAAAAAAATATGAGAAAAGAAAAAAAAAGAAAACGAATAAATAAATAAATAAATAAATAATGAAAAAGGAAAAAAAAAAGAAGAGAAGTAGAAGAGAGAAAATAAAGTGGAAAGAAAAAAATGGAAAAGAAAAAGAAATTAAAATATAAAAAAAGATTAAAAAAAATGAAAAAACTAACAAGAAAAAATAGTTAGAGATATAAGAGAATGATATTTTAAAATTTTGAAGATCATGGAAATAATAATCTTCATATTTGAGTTTGATTTGGAAAAAGAATCTACTAATTTAAATAGGAGTAATTTATGGGAATTTAATTAGATGGAATAATTATTCCTTATTTAACTTAACTAATATGAGTAAAACAGGGGCAGTAAATATTGTTGTATGTGTATTTGTATAGCAATAATTTATTTAAATACAAAATACAATTTATTATTTTTCTTAATTATGAAACTGTTGTTATAAAAGTTACAATTAAGGCTCTATAACTGCTATAATATAAAAATATATAATATGTTTGTGAACTCAGCCTCAAGTTATATCTATATCTTTATTTTTAAGTGTTTATAAATAGATATTTAAATTTGCATCAAGTTAAACAATGAAGACACATTTGTGTTGCATGGTAACACCCCATGAAGTGCTTAATTGATTAAAATTAATCGAAAATCTGGAGTTTTGTTCCTCTGGCTTATAATTTTGTAGCTTATAAGTATTTTTTATTTGACCAAATATTATTATTATTATTATTATTATTATTATTATTATTATTATTATTATTATTATTACTATTATTATTATTATTATTATTATTATTTTATTTGCGCTATTCGTTTATTTTTATAACAATACTTCTAAATTATTTTTCTATAAATAGATTTAAGAATATTTCAATCATTTTAAGATAAAAGAAAATCTTACGAACATTTTTTAATCAAGCACATTAGCTGTTTATTATCAATTTCAGTACCGAAAAGAAGTTTCAATGATGCTTGTCATCCCCTTTTAATTAGCCAATCCAAACAAACGTTAATATTTCGTTTTGTAAAATGTAACACAAGATATTGAATTTCAAAAATATCTAAACATAAACAGAAAAAAAAAAGAGTAAAACAAAAACATAAATTGAACAAAAATATTAATAGAAAACTCTCAACTTCAAAATGACAATTTTTTTTTTGAAAAAGATTACTTTTGGACATTGGTTAGGTATGAGATCTGTTTTTATTTTTAGTCCCAAACAAAGTATGTACCAAATTTATTAAGACGTGGTTTTGTAAACAATACTCCTCCATTTCATTTTATTTGACGTTTATTGACTTCATACTTTCCTTTAAAAAAAATTATTAGAGGTTTATTTTACTAAATTAGACTTATTAATTATGCTTTGAAAATATAAATATTTAATGATAGTTATTCATTTTATTTAACCTTTATACACTTGACACTCTTCTTAAAAAAAATATTTATTAGAGATTTATTTTGCTAAATTAATCTTTGAAAATATGAATTTGAATATTATACACTTTAGGTAGTCATACAATGATACAGATAATATTGGAAGAATATGACAAACTTTTCTTAAATTCATAAATTAAAGAAGTAAATTAAAAAAAACTATTTTAGTAAGAGGGTCCGATGGCCATGTAAAAATAAGACTGAGGGAGTAATATATTTTGAAGGTGAATACCATTATTTTCACTTAAAACAAAATCCATAGGCAGCAATTTAATAAGTTCAACAAGATTTTTACCTTAATTACAATAGTGGTATCTTAATTCTATTTTAATAAATTGAATGCTCAAATCTTTTTGTTTAGGCGAAAGATTGGTCAGTTATTGAACTATAAAAATCATTTACAACAACAAATCCAGTGTATTCTCACATAATGGGGACTGAGGAGGATAAAATATATGCAGTCTATACCACTACCTCCAGAGAGGAGAAGTAGAGAGAAAAACCATTTAATGCAGTGAAATCAAAAGATACACTTCTAGATTCTAATTTCCATTCGTGTTATTGATTTTTGTATTTTGAAACTTAAATTATGTATATTTTGATCAACAACCTAAAATATATCATCTTAACATTAAAAGAAAAGAAACTGCAATTTATAATATTTTTTCGTACCATATAAATTGAATGATATCATCTTAACATTAAAAAGAAGAAATTATAATTTCTAATATTTTTTCGTATCATGTAAACTGAATAGAGGGAGTATCCAAAAAAGACATGAAACTGGCTTGTTAATCAGATGATATCTTTCTGCTTGATAAAATACATATTTGTAACTTCTCAACGAAAAACAAATGATATTTATAGCTCAAAAAACTTTCAAATTTACTTGGTTTGAAAAGTTTTTTTGTTGTTGTTAAAAAAGCTTTTAGAAAAAGAAATGTAAAGCTTCTAAATTAGTGAGTTATATTTGATTAATCAATTTGAAAATTTTCTTAGCCACTATTTGTTTTTATTTTTGTTAATATAGAGAACCCACAAAATCTAAATCTTAAATTCGCGACTTTTACTATTAAAGTCCTTTGTGCTTTGTCAATATTCTCGAATTGCTTATAGATTTTTTTTTCTCTCTAATTTCTGAAAATTACTTTTGCTTCTATTCGAAACACTTATTTAAAAAAACTTGACCAAACGCTCTAACCTTTTAACATAAGCATTTTTGTTAAAACAAAAAAACACTTTTATTTTTGAGAATCAGGCCTAAACATGCTATTAATATGATTGGAGTACGCATTTCAAGTACGATTATACCACACAATAATAATAATAATATATCTAGTATATTCTCACGGATCCAAAAAGAATAGAGCATATGCAGTCTGTACCACTACCTCCTGGATAAAGTAGAGAGATTATTTCTATAGACCCTAAGGCTCAAAACAAAACACAGTCCAGAAAAAAGATGTAAAAGGCTACAAAATACAATAAGAAGTAACACAACCACCGATAGTAACATAAAAATACTACCACAAAATAATACTACAAACGATTTACTTAAAACAATATATATCAACAAGAATTCAAGAACAATAAACTACGAGCACAATACTACGATACTAATAAGGACAACACTCCTACCTACTAGCATGAATGCACGCCGACCTCTTAACCTTTCTACCTTAATACATGTTTAACAGTTTTTCTATTATAGATAAATTATTATATTATTATATATAATTCCTAAATATGTGAATCATTTAGAAAAATTTAAAAGATCAGATAAATTAAAGATGTGTTTGATACGTAGAAAAACAATCTACATGCTATTTTCTAATTTTATCATGTTTGATTAGTCAAATTTTGAGAAAATATTATTTTTAGGAAAATAAGTTTCCCCGCCCCATCACCTCCAACCACCTACATGAAATATAAATATTTGCCTACATGAAATATAAATATTTCTGAAATAATATTTTCCACCTACTTACCAAATATTCAAAAAAGAAAAGTATAAATTTATTTTTTTCCTGTTACTCAAAAAGTATTCTTCAAAATAATGTTTGGTTTCATATTAGAATGATTTATTGGTTAATTTTCTCGTACAGTTTCTGACTGGAACTTTTTCCACACAAAATTTCATTTTTTTTCTCAAACGAAATACATCTTTAAACACAACTTCAACTTTCAAATATCACTTTTCTATCTCGACTTCAACTTACAAATACTACTTCGTTTCAAATATCACTCAATTTATATCCGAAAACCTATCAGAAAAAATCACTTGCAGTATTTTTTACGAAAATATTCTCCTTTCATACAGAACACACCTTAAACCTTGTATTGTAACCACTGTTTTGGATGGACGGGAGTAATTTTCATTGCCAAACTTCAAAAGAAACTAGTCCTTTTCAGAATGATTGACATGAAAATTATAGTAAAAGGTTTGGCAACTTAAGTTCCCAAAATTGCCCAATCACAAGTTACATGAGCCCCATGTGCTTCAAGGGGTTTACAAATCCGAGCCAGCTAACAAAATTTTAAAATTATATGCCATCCAAACATATGCACACACAAGGATCATTATCACATTATTACTTAGTACTATTTTCCTTCAAATGATCCTAATACATCTCGATTAATTTCACGAGATATCAAATAATTCTATTCATCAAGGCTTAAGAACAGATTGACAAAAATCATCTAGCGCTTTTTTTAATCGCCATTGAAATTCATACATGAAAACTCATGATTCTAAATCACTTCCTTGATTACTAAACCACACCGTTGAGGGCATTATTACTTAATTCTATTAGTCAAGAAAGCAACCAGCTGCATGTGGACCAAATATGAAACTCCTAATGCTAAATGGTAACCATTTTTATAGGGACAAATATGAACTAACATAACCAAACACTCCACATGTAACTCAACAAATCATACTTCGTTTTGGTTCCATTATTTTTGCAGGTTCCAAATTAAGATTTAAACTACTACTACTAGCACTAGTATATCAAAAGCAATAAATAAGATAGAATAATAGTACTACTACTGAATAGAACAATGCCATTGTCTTACAGTCATTTCATTTGGCCTTTTCCCCCAACACCAAGTCCCTAAAAATTTCCCTGTCATGAAATAGTAAATTATGTACTCTTCAAACAGCAAAATTCCTTGTCTCCTCCTCCTCTCCACAAAAGATTTAAAGAATCAAAATTTTCATTTTTTTTAAAAAAAACCTTATACTAAAGTACCTTCTCATCATCATTGGCATCATGACCTCCTTTTTCCTCGTCACATTTTTCTTTCAATTGATCATCAACACCTTCTTTAGGACTCTCTACTAATAATGCCCTTTTCTCTTGCTCTTCATCTTCCACAGTCATATTTCCTCTTGATTTTACTGCATTATTATTACTGTCAGCCTTTGTCTTCAATGCTTCTAGCAATTCCCAAATTGCCTTGTCTTTGTTCCTCCTGTTTTTGATTAACACCTCACTTATATCAGCTGGTGTCATCTCAGCGCGCTCAATCACTTGCTCCAATTGCTCTAACATCGGCTTCTCCACATCCTCGTCGTCGTACCCCAAGTAATTCTTCAAGAGAATCTTGAGTGCTGCGAAGGACGAGTAGCTCATGTGAATGTGCATGTCCATTCGTCCACTCCTCAATAAAGCTGGATCAAGCTTCTCAATGTGATTAGTTGTGAAAACGAATATCCTCTCACTCCCACAACACGACCACAACCCATCAGTAAAATTTAACAAACCGGATAGAGTTATAGTATTATTATTATTATTATTATTATTATTCCCAGCATCCTCACCACTCGAACCGTTACTCCCCGGAGGTGAAACACTGTAGTTGTTACTATCCTTGTTACTAGGATTATTTTTCCTGTTAGTCAAATTGATAGAACAATCAATATCCTCAATGACTATAATAGACTTGGAACTCGTCTTCATCAACAACTTTCTCAACTCTGAATTAGTATGCACTTCTGTTAATTCAAGATCATATATATCATAACCAAGAAAATTAGCCATTGCAGCAATCATACTCGATTTTCCTGTTCCCGGTGGACCATAAAGAAGATACCCTCTTTTCCATGCCCTCCCAGTTCTCTGATAAAAAGATTCTCCATTCGCAAAATCCAATAAATCTGCCATGATTTCAGACTTTTTCTGAGGATCCATAGCAAGTGTCTCAAAGGTACTTGGATGCTTAAATGGTACAGATTCCCACGGATGTCCTCTTGAATCAAGTGAACCTCCACGTGAATTCGTGTACAACAATCGATCTTGATTCTTCCTACGAATCTCATTAGCTTTATCCATGACATAGTCAAGATAGGCTCCTAGCACAACTGATTTATCTTTCTTCTTAGCACGTAGAAGAAACCCCCTCTTCTCCTCAGGAAGTGGACGCCAAGAGAACGTCTGAGAATTCCTTGGGGTCACCACATGTTCCCAATGAACTGTAACACCATCATATCTATCAATGAGGGAATCATTATTCGACAGACCAAAAGTGATGCTGCTCGAATTCAATCCCCGTGTAAGACTCAAACGATTACCAGCTACACACGCAGAACTACTCAAGTAGAGCTGAACAGCGTTGTATAGCTCATTGGTATTGACACCGTCGATTTCAGTGATGTCGTAGTAGCAATAAGCGGAGAACCAATTACAGATGCGATGAATGATTTTGAGAGTGGCGAAACGAACCTCCGGCGGGAATAATGCTTGTAGAAGACTCTGACTAAATGCCCAAATCCCCATCATTGATGCTAATGTTGTCCACATCTCCCTCATCCTTGTTGTAAAAAATAATATGGCTCAAGAAAAATGGGAATTAGAATTAGAAATCTTGGAGAAATATTTTTTTCTTGAGTTGGACTACTATTTTCTTGAGTTGCTTTAACTTATAAAGAGAAGTTTATTGGTTATGTTAAAAGAAAAGGGGAAAGTTTTTTTTTTTGGGTCAGAGGATTAAAGAAAGAAATAGGCAAAAGGGTTCTGAAAAGGTGGAAGCTTTTTTGTTTTGAGAAGAATTTTGGCTGGCAATGACTAATAAGACTAGAGAGAAAAAAAAAATGAGATACTACCATGGAAACGACTAATCTCAATTGGTGTCTTGTTTAATTAAATATCAAACTGAATAAATAAGGAAAAATATTTAATTTTTATAGTCTTTTAAGTGTCTTATTTAATTGAATACAAAATTTAACAAATAAAGAAAAATATTTATTTTTTATAATCTTAAATTAATATATATATATATATATATATATATATATATATATATAATCCCATGTAAATATTACAATTAAAAGATTTACTAAATATAAAAAGAGATACTTTTTTCATTCTAATTCTAATTTAGATGGCACTTTTTAGATTTCAAACAAATAAACTTTTCTGTGATCATATTGTTTTTATATTTTGAATTATTATTTATTGTATATTATATAAGTATTTATACATATGTATAAATTTAATTTCAAAAATCTTAAAGATTTTACATCTAAATTTATAATTAAATTTAAATTATTTAATTCGTAAAATATAAATTATATCACATATATTAAAAAAATATTTTATTTATTTATTTTTATTTGTCACATTTGAACGTGGTGGATGGAGTGAAATACTGCAAAATTAGGGGGTCCATAGTGACTGACAGACAGAGAGGAAGGGAGGGTCATGGATGAGTCTGAAAAAATATAACAAAAAGGTGGTTTGGATGGCTGAGTTGGTTCTGAATAGATCAAAGATGGGACCTTATATTATAAAGTTGGGTTGTAGACTTGGAATTTAGTGAGGTACAGAGCCTTTTATTTGAAAATTTTAACCCTTTCTTCTTTTCTTCTATTTCATAATGAAAAAATTGAATCAAGTTTCTTCTGCTTCAGTCTGTTACTTCGTCCTAAGGTATTCACGTGGAGTGAACATGGTAGTTACAGGTTTCGAATTCGAGTTTCTCATAATATAAAACTCGTCGTTATAAAAAAAGTTATTTATTTTTCATATTAAACTTGTTGATGTGAATTGAAATTTAATTAGATTTTAATACAATATCAAATATCGAATAAAAAATTAAAAAATGATACATAGATATTAAAATTAAATTTTGTAATATCGCCTTGAGCCATGAAAATAGAAAAAAAGTTTATTATATTTAAAATTTTCAAAGTTGAAATTATGATTGTTCATATTTTAACAAAAATATCTAGAATTTAAATATATTTTTTAAATATGATCTATAAGCTCAAATTATAAGAACTAGTAAAATGGATCAACTTCACTAATATACTTCAAACATACCATCAAATTTGTTCTAAAAGATACTATCTCAAAATAAATTGTCACATAATTTCACAAATTAAATTTTAAAGTAATATTATTATAAATTTTTCACTTCATTTGAAAATTTTGAAGTTGGAGTTGAATTGCGATGGGTTATAATTTTTGCAACAATATTAGGGGCTCTAATTTACTTTTCCTAAAAATATGAAATTTTTGAAGTTATATTTGAATTTTTCATGGGCAAGCACCAATTTTCACATAAAGTTAAAAAAAAAAAAGTAAAAATTTCAATTTTCTTTTATTTGATACGGTATTAGATACTTATGAACAAATATTAAAATATCAAATATCGCATCAAAATATATAGTTATATAATCAATTTATATATATATATATATATATATATATATATATATATATATTATAATATTATTTAGACACTAGTAAATATCAACATAATATTACTATAAAATTAATTATTTAGACATTCAAACTTTAACTATTTTATTTTGATTGAGGTATTCTTTTTGTGTAATTAATTAATGAAGTGAATATTTCTACATGTGTAAGATATTTGAATTTATTATTTTTCTATTATATGGATATACATAAGTTGAAGTCAAACAAACTATAGTTATCCATTTATCATAAAAAAAAAATATCAATCCATACCAAACTAATTTGATATAATAATATACTATTTTTAAAACCTATTACCGAACCAAAAATATTCAATATTGTACCATGACCACAGCAAGTGTTTGTACATTGTCATTTTGAAAATTTTGAATTTTTACATATAGTCGTACTTAATAATATGGTATTTTAGATTCAATTTTGACTAGTATATGATCGCAAGTCTAACTATAATTTGTCCAACTTTAACAAGTATTCATACCTGTAATTTGTCTTCATATTTCAGTGTTATTTACGAAATTTTATAATTCACATGTTTTTAAAATTGCTCTGGAATTTATTGTCTTTCGATTGGCATAACTCTGCACACTGCTGAGTTAACTGATTCATAACTTTAAACTTCAGTTTAACTTTATTAGTCTTTAACTTTTCTATTTCATTACCTATACTGTTCACTTTCATTGAAAGCGTAGTTAGAGTTTTGAGTATTTTATCTAAAGCATCATCGTCTATTATATCAGTCTGTATAGTTTTGTCTTGATATGTAATCTGCAATAACATTTTTGTTAGTACTAATTATTTCAATTGTAAATGTAAAATTTAATATATTTAATACTAGTCTCCGAATCTCTTTCATTGTAACTGAATTTTGTATTTTCTTTGTTAACCACCAACGTACCTGTGTATTAGCTGTTCGTACAATAAATTTATTGTATACAATATATGACTCAAATGCTAATAAACATTTATATAATGAACATAATTCTTTTCAATTTATTTTCCATTTTATTTCTGTTTTATTAAACATACTTGAGTAGTATCTACAATGATGTTCTAATTTATCTTCTTCATATCTATATTTAAGTACTCCTCCATAACTATATTCACTAGCATCTGCTTCTACTATATATATAAATTTTTTATTTTCGTTTGAGAATTATAATTTTGGTAACTCTTTACAAAGTATTTTTATTTTCTGAACTTATTTTTTATCTTCTTCGTTATAATTACATTCTATATCCTTTTTAAATTTTTCTGTAAAGACTTTAGGTTTTCTGCTAATTTTGGTATATATTCTCTTACTTGATTTACTAATCCTAAAAATGATTGTAATTTTTTTTGTATCTAATTCTTCTTTTGAATTTATTATTTTTTGTACTATATGTTGTTTCATTTTTACTCCACTTTTATCTATTTGTATTCCTAAAAACTCTATCTGGTTTTTCATAATTTCGGCTTTCTTTTCACTTAAACTTATTCCCGATTTTTCTATTATATCTGTAAATTGTTCTAATAATTTTAAATGTTCTTCTTTAGTTTTTGTATATAGTAGTATATCATCTATGTATACTATACAATTAGCTAATTGTTTAAAATAACTATCCATAAAATATTGGTATCTACTTGGTGCATTTTTATATCAACTGGTAATACGTTCCATTCATAAAATCCTTGTGGTACTGTAAATGCGGTTAATTCCTCAGAATTTTTATCTAACTTTAAGTGGAAATCCAGATTTACAATCAAATTTACTAAAATAATTATATCCTTGTATTTGTCTTATTTTTAGTATCTTATTTGGTATTGGATAATTATATGTCATAGTTTTTGTATTTAGGTTTTTATAATCAATAATCATTCTACTTTTTACTCTTTTTTGTTCACTATGTTTATTTACTATAAATGCTGGACTTATTGTGTTTACTATTGCTTTTTTGTATATACTATTTTTTTAATAATTTATCTATATGCATTTTAAATTCTTTTAAATCGTCAAAATTATATGTTAATGGTTTTTGAGTTATTATACTACTTTTATCTATTTTCAATTTTTATAGTAGTTTTGTATTTTTCTCATCCTTTTAAGGGATCTTCACTATATAATTGTCTTAATTTTTTGTTTATTATTTCTATCTTATCTATTGAAATAGTTATTTCTTTTTTATTTATCGAAAATACAACTAGTTCTATTGTGTCTTCTGTATTATTTATATTTTCTAACTTTTGTGTAATTTTTTCACTTCTTCTATCCAATCAGTTTTCTTTTTTATTTTATTAATAACTCTTTTTGCTCTTACTTTTTGTTTACATAGTGTTGTAAACCACCAATCCGTTTTAGTTATTATATGTGGGTATAATTTATCTAAAAATGACATTTCTAAAAGCATATCTTTTGATGCTAGTTCATAATTAAAGATTTCTTCTATTGTTATTATCTATATCTATATTTTCACATTTATGTTCTACCTTAGTTTGGTCACATTGTAACCTTAGAGGGATGAGCCAACATCCGTTATCTTAATTTTGACTAAGAGAACTAACTTTAGTTGAGTAGTTGAGTATTTATCAAAGTATCCATACCTTTAATTCGTCCTCATATTTCAAAGATATTTACGAAATTTTATAATTCATGTATTTTAAAGTTGTTGTGAAGTACTTCACATTGCGTCGAACACATTTTGTAAGCACGTCAATCATCGTCTTCAATCATTCTATCCCACCTTGTTTCTGACATATTATTAACCTTAGAGGGATGAATAGATTTTGGAAATCATAACTTTGACTGAACGAACTAATTTTAGTTGAGTATTTATCAAAATATCGAAACGTTTAATTGTCCCCATATTTTAGTGTTATTTACAAAATTTTATAATTCATGTGTTTTAAAGTTGTTGTGATGTACTTTACATTATGTCGAACATGTATTGTAAGCACGCCAATTATCGTCTTCAATCATTCTTTTCCACCTTGTTTTTATCACACTATTAATCTTAGAGGGATGAACTGACATCGATATCTTAATTTTGACTGAGCGAACTAACTTTAACATGACTAATTAATTGTGGTTCATGCATGATCAGAAATATAAATCTATGCAATAAACTTCAAAAATTTATTGATCATGGTTCATGCATGATCAATTCTTTTTTGTTACTAAAGAATTTAATTTTGAAAAAACTTTAATACTTGAAATTTTTCACAAGTTTAATAAATTTCTTACGTGAAAATAGTCAAATTCACCCTTAATATATTATTGGATTTTGAACTATGCACTTCAACTTTATGCGGGTTTTATACCTCCTAACTATTTAAGATTGAAATAATTAATCCCTAGATGCTTGCATGCCAAAATGAGTACTCCCTCCTAGGGCTGGCAACAGAACCGGAATATTCCGTTTCATTCCGCTAATGTTGTTTCCGATTTATTTTCGGTACCGGTAACGACCCGGTTCGGTTGGTACCGATTTATCGGTACCCAATGATCCGGAATACGATATCGGACCGAACCTGTAAAAAATTCTGATATTTTCGGTTCCAGTTGACCGGTTTGGTACCGGTTGACCGGTCCGTCACTGTTTAAATTTCTGCCCTTTTTTTTAAAAAAAAAAAAAAATTGGGTTTGAAACGGTTCTTTTGGCCGTTGCTTTTCTAGCCGTTATTACCCCCCCTTTCCAATTACCCCCCACACCATCCTTTAACTTTTTTCCTATAAATATACTTCATTTCAATTCTTTTTTCACACAAATATTATCAATTTTCATACTCTCTCTTAATATTCTCTCACATTCTCTCTAAATATTTCTAGTTTTATTATATTAGTTGAAGTTGAGGATTCATTTATTATATTAGTTGGAGTTGAAAAGATATTACAAGCTTCAATTTTCATTTTTTTATTCCGACATTTGTTATACGTCTGCTTTTACGCAGACGTTCGGTATGTTCGTTCCAACTTTAATCTCTTTTTATTTACGTTAATTATCTATATTTTTAATTTTTAGTATCTACATTTATTTACGAACATTAATTTGTATTTGTATTGCTTGTTTTAATATTTTATTTTGAATTATGGATTTTGGAAAAAATAGTAGTGGTAAAACACTAATTTTTGGTAAGGTCTTTCGTAGAAATAAAAAAAGTAAGGCTAGTACTAGTTCATTACCGCCTAGATTTAATGAAACTTCATTATCACAACCTAATGATTTCAATGTTGGTATCGGTATGAAATTAGATAATGAGACCCTGAATAGACGTTATAATAATTTTGAGGAAGACTTACCAGAGGAAGATGATATAGAAGAACAAGAATTAGGTGATACCCCTACTAGTCTGGTTACGAAATTACCGGAACACGGTGAAGAACTTTCCCCTTTACCGGAATTTACTACGGCCAAAGGTACCGAACGTACTAAAAGGTCTTTACACTACTACAAAAAAGTCTAAAACCGACCACACAAACCTTCCACACGTGGAAGGTTTTTATAAAAAAACCGACAACAAAAGCGACCACAATCT
>NC_061122.1:199697797-199738916 GCF_002878395.1 Capsicum annuum | reverse complement strand
ATATTAATCCCATTAAGTTATAATTTAAATTAAAAGTTAAAAACAAAAACTGGTACTGTAGGCGCTATTCTGGTACTGTTCCAGTATCGCTCCGGTCCATTCCGGTTCCACACCGGTAGCTAGCGGATCAATCCGAACAAGGAGAATTTTCCGGTATTCTGGTATTCCGGTAACTCCAGTTCCGGCGCTATAAAACGGTAATGAGGTTCCGGTATCGTTCTAGATCCAGTCAAACCGGTCCGGCGGTTCCGGTTCCGATCCGTTGACAACCCTACTCCCGCCGTCTTATTTTATGTGTTATCATTTTCTTTTTAGTTCGTCCCAAAAAGAATGTCATGTTTCCTTATTTGATAAATATTTAAAAACACAATTACACTTTTATCTTTATTGGGCCCACTTAATTAAAAAAAATTAGTAGTACATTTTTTTATAAAGGACAATTTGATAAATATTATCAAGTCTTTTCTTATTTTTTAAATTTCGTGTTCGATCAAATTACGATACTTTACTCTCTTTGACAGAGAGGACCAAAACAAATATTAAAGTTTTATTTTTAATATTTCTTTTCATAAAATTATGTACTTTTAGTTTTCTTTTTCTTTCTTTATTTTTTTACTTCTTCTTCACAACATAGACCAAATCTCTCAACAATTTATCATCCCTAAGTCGTCGTTGCCAACACCAGTAATACCATCTCCGCTGACGAAAAACTTTTAGTTACTAGCAAAGCACCACGCTCACACAATGAGTTACCAGTATGTTTATGAAGGTCCCTATCCTCCACTAGGCAAATTTCATAAAATGGTTATACACATGTTTCAAGTTTTACTGGCTAGCTAGTACTGAAATTCTCAATTCTTTCTTTGTTACTAGTCAGTTTATGCTTCACCATCGCCGGAGCCACAATGATACCCGTCACCTATAGAGCCAGAACTAGCTAGGTACTACGGTGAGGCACTGCTACCATCATTACTACCGTAACCACCATCTTCACCGCTCTACCACCATCTCAACCATCCCTAAGCTGCCGTTACTATTTCCATCACTAGCGAAATCAAAATTTTCACTGAGGGGTTCAGAAATAAATATACGGACTAGTCGAAGGAGGTTCAACATCTACTATATATATATATATATAAATATTTTTGATCTGTAAAAATAGTATAATTTTTTTACGAATGAAATTCGAATAAATCCCCTGAATTGTACGTAGATCCGCCAATGATCACCACATATCACTCTCCGTCACTTGAAAAACCTAAATTTCAAAAGGAAAAATGTATTAGGTAAAAATTAGCGTAGGGTATTTTGAACCAACTGGGCCATGTAGGGCCAGGCTCGGAAAAAGCCAGCGCATGACGCCACCATCTTGAGAATGATCTCAATGTAACTGAAGCTTACAACAGGGCAAGGGTGAAGTGTGCGAGACTAGCCCGAGATAATAATTACATACTAATAGACAAATGAAAAAAATAATGTCTCAGGGATTACAGAGCTCCAGCTGCCCTCAAAAGAACCCATGCTTGGGGGTTGGTTTCTCTTCAACGGTCTCAAGACAGGTGGAAATTTTCCCTTGGTCGAATGACATCCTCCATACCATGTAAATAACACCCCTTCCTCATTATAGAGCATTTGGCTTTTACTCATCCTTAACCCTTGAGCAATAGAATATCTTAGATTGGTCCTTAAGAATTAGCTTCTTCCTTAGTTTTTCTAGGTTATCTTTGGCTGTAATCCATCAATCTCAGTCACTATCGACCCTCGATTAATAGGAATAAACGTCCAGCTACGCTATAAGATTTATTTTTGAGCTTTCTGTTTGATTAATTTAATCTTTTGTTTACATTATTTATTTCTTTTCAAGCATTTACTACTAATCCAAAACTAAGACCATAAGGAGTGCTCTTGACTCACAACACTACAATAAAAAGGTCTATTTAAGACAAACATTTAGGGACGAGTTAATAATTCCGTCTCTAAAACTATATTTATCGGGACGAGATTATATTTCGATCCCTAATTGTATATTTTATTGCGAAGGGATAAAATATGGTCCTAAAAAAAGTTATTAACTAGTCCCTATTGATCATTTGAGACTTGAGTAGGAATCTTACAATTTTAATAAAAAATTTATTTTGACAATTTAATTAGTAAAACATAAAGGCGCCAAAAAGGTCATTATCTCCAAGGTTTGCACCCACTCCATTGACAGTTAAGTTTCACTCTTGGTTGCTCTCATATTAAAGTTTTAATTATTGTTGATCATTTTCTATATACTCTCTTCCCTGCACTAACATCTACTTGTTCCATCATGAACTCAAGTTTAGTAGTTGCAGTTGGCTTATTTTTGACTTAAAATATTTTTTGAAAAAATAACTCCTGTAAATTCTCTTTTCGGTGTATAATATGCTTGTTGACCTCGTGCTAACTTGGATCAGATTATTGATGTACTTCTTTGTGCTAGTGGCAGTGGTTTGTTCTTTTTATCAGTAATACACTTTGTTCTTTTCCTAGTAGATTGATTTTGATGGTTAAACGGTATAATACATTTACGACCAAATACATATACAACCCTTTAAACTAAGCATAATTTGCAAGTTAAACACTTTAAACTTTGCTAGTGTTTGGATACATGCCTTAAATTAGTAGAATGTATTTACTAAACACATGAACCCTTTAAGGCATGGTTGGTGTTGTAGTCTTTTTTTTGAACATGTGATGGTGCCAATGTATTACAAAAACAATATTTTTAATATTTCAAAATAACCCATTTAATTTAAATTTTTTCCTACCCCCTCTCCTTTCCGTCCATCTCCTAGTGCAAAAGAAAGGCAAGAAAATTTTAGCTACATATTTCTATCTAATCAAAATCTATTGATCATGTGTACCGGAGATTTATATGTTATTTCAAACATTAGATATTTTAATTGAGCTATAGGATATTTGTACACATCCATATCTTTGTCTAGCTCGTTTGGACTAACTAAGCAACAAAGAATCAATAAAAGAAGTCACAAAGTGTGATATTTTGCACTCGTACTGTTAATGGTTACTGTAGAAGGAAAAAAATCCCTAACATTTTGACTCCGCTAGTTAGTGGCTGTTAAGATTTTCAGGGAGTGTTCCTTCACTTGTAAAAGTTGCAGTGTCGTCTGACCATTGAGTTTATGTGTTTGACATTGCACTCACATACATGCTTCAGCTAGGTTGCAGATGTTTTGCTGTTTCATTCTCATGTTTATTTCACAGATAGTTTTAAATTCATGTAAATTATAATATTTTTGACTTAAAATCTTTCTTGAGAAAATAACTCCTGCAAATTCTCTTTTCGGTGAATATTGTGCTAGTTGGCCTCGTGCTAACTAGTATCAGATTTTTGCTATACTTCTTTGTGCTACTGGCTGTGGTGTATTGTTTTTATCAGTAATACATTTTGTTCTTTTCCTAGTTGACAGATTTTGATGGTTAAACGGTATAATACATTTATGTCCAAATACCTAGATAACCCTTTAAACCAAGAACAATTTGCAAGTTGAACACTTGAAACTTTGCTAGTGACTGGATATACGCCTTAACTTAGTAAAATGTATTTACTACACATGAATCCTTTATGGCATGGTTGGTTTTGTAGTCATTTACTGTTCAATTGGTCTTCCCGACTAATAAGAGCTGCAGAATTACCCTCAGTTCAAGGTCAGGAAGATGCCTAACTCGTGCTATAGTTTCTCAACAGGTAGATCAATCTCATGTTGTTTGGTATCTTCATAGTCCTTATCTATTAACTTGAAAAGCCTCCTCTCTAGTGTCATATATCTTCTGAACAAAAAAATCCAGGATGCTCTTTCCTTCTTGGAATCTGCTCGTTTAATGGTACCATTTACTTGTGCATGACCGACTCCACTAGGACCTTATCTCGGTGAAAACTATAGTATTTTCAGAACTGCTTGTTCTGCTTATCTGCTTTGTCCTTATCTGCTTGTTTTGCTTGTTTATTTTTAGAACTTCCACTCAGAAAGTTTGCAATCACCTCACTGACAGACCTCTTTACAAGAATCATTAATGACTGATAAAGAAGTTATAATTTCAGATTAACTTAGTGATCATCTTATTTCAGCTTAATTTAAACTATTCCCTCCGTTTCAATTTAGTTGTATTACTTCCCTTCTTAGTCCGTTCAAAAGAGAACTACTTTTTCTTTTTAACTCTTTTATTTTTTTTGGTACATTTTACTTATCTATAGTTTAATACCATGAGATTTTAATCCTACAATAAAATTAATGTGCCTGTGTGTCTATGCGTCTTAGTATAATTTTTTTTATTCTTTATTTTTTCTCAATTTAATAATTTTTTTATTTTACAAGGTTATGGCACCTAATAAGCAATGGATGCAACTTATTAATGATTGGTCCAATGAAATCTATTAAAAAAAGTGAAATTTTTTTTGAATTATTCTTTTGAAAAAACAGGAGAAGAACATGAAATACGATGTTCATGTAACAAATCTTGCAATACTACTTTAGAAACTCATAAAATAATTAGGACGAATTTAAAAGTACATGGAATAGTTCAAAATTATACTTTTTGATTTCACTATGGGGAACGCTTTGGTAAACCGTTATCTGAATCCAAGTCTGAAGATAAATATGATGATGAAGTGGAAGAATGTGAGAGTGAAGATGAAATTGAAGAATTATTGAGAAAATGTATCCTAATCTTGATGGTGGACCTACACATACTGATTGTGATGATTTATTCGAGGAGGAGCCAAATCTTCAAGCAAAAAAGTTTTATAAACTATTGAAGGATTTCAAGCAGCCACTGTACCAAAATTCAAAAGTGTCAAAGCTTTCATCTTTGATTAAAGTACTTCACAATTCAAAAGTGTCAAAGCTTTCATCTTTGATTAAATTACTTCACATTAAAAGTATGGGTCAATGGAGTAATGCATCAGTTTTAATGTTATTGAAAATATTGAAAGAGGAGTCGTTCTCTGATGGTACCGATTTGCCAAACTCATATTATGAGTCAAAGAAAATAATTCAAGAACTCGGACTTTATTAAAATAAGATAGATGATTGCACTAATGATTGCATGTTATACTGGAAGGAAGATAACTTACTCGATTCTTGCAAAGTTTGTGGTGCATCTAGATGGAAAATAATCCCAATATCGGAGAAATAAGGAACAAAAAACAAAAAAATATAGCAGAAAAGTTTACATTATTTTCCCTTAAAGCCTAGACTTCAGAGGTTGTTTATGTCTTCAAAGACATCTACTATAATGACATGGCATACGGATAAAAGAGTTGATGATGAGATAATGAGGCACCTAGCTGATTCAATGGCATGGAAATCACTTGAGGAACATTATCCTTCATTTGCGGCCAAGCCCCGTAATGTTAGACTTGGACTTACTAGTGATGGGTTTCATTCATTTCAAAATTCAAAAACCTCACATAGCATTTAGCCTGTGGTTCTTATTCCTTATATTTTACCACCTTGATTGTGTATGAAATAAGAAAATTTTATTTTATCAATGCTTATTCCTGATCCAAATAGCCCAGGAGATGTAATTGATATATATCTTTAGCCTTCGATAGAGAAATTGAATAAGTTATGGAAAATAGGTGTTGATACCTATGATACATCAACTAAATAGAATTTTATGTGGCATGCATCTTTGTTATGGGCCATCAATGACTTTCCAGCATATAAAAATTTATCTGAATGGATTACCAAAGGAAAATTGGCATGTCCATATCGCAACAAAGACACTTTCTCAATTCGATTGGCTAACAGTAAGAAGTAGTGTTTTATGGGTCATCGACGTTACCTTCCTCTTAATCACAAATAGAGATATGAGAAATAGTCCTTTGATAGTACAAAAGAGGAAAGTCCACCACCAATTTGGCATTGAGATACTTAATCAAGTACAAGATCTTGAAGGACAACAATTATCAAGAGATTCAAAGAAAAGGAAGAAGATATCTCAAAAAGTTCGAAAGAATAATTGGAATAATAAAAGTATCATTTTTAAACTTCTATATTAGGAGTATCTCTTATTGCGAGGTAATTTGGATGTTATGCATATTGAAAAGAAAAATATATTTGAAAGTTTTATGGGGTCATTCATGAATGTCAAAGGAAAGACCAAGGATAAAATTAACACTCAATTAGACTTGCAAGAGACGAGCATTAGACCGGATTTGCACCTCATAAAAAAGGGGGAGAAAATTGAAGTTCCAACTTTAGGCTACACATTGCCTCCTTAAGATAAGCACAAATTTTTTCTTTTCTTAAAGAATATGAAAGTGCCTGATGGTTTCTCATCTACTATTTCTCAATGTGTGAACTTAAAAGATCACAAAATTTTTGGGTTGAAAAATCATGGTTGTCATGTTCTTCTAAACCATCTACTTCCTCTTGAACTTTGTGATATGTTGTCCAAAGAAGTGTGTGAACAACTTATTGAGTTATCTCATTTTTTTAGTGTGCTTGGATCCAAGGGGTTGAGAATTCATGATTTAGAACATACTGAAGTTCAAATTCCCCTAACACTTTGAAAGTTAGAAAAGATCTTTCCTCCTTTAGTTTTTGATGTCATGGTGCACTTGCCTATTCATTTAGCTACTAAAGCTAAGATTGTCAGGCCTATTCATTATAGGTGGATGTATCCTGTGGAATGATAGTTGTATTTTTTGAAATATCTCATTGGTAATAGGGTATATCCAGAAGGTTCTATTGCAGAGAGCTTCATTGCAAATGAGTGTATGAACTTATGTTTAAGGTATTTGCATAGAATTAACATAAAATTCAATCGACCTAAACGAAATTATAATGGGTTTTTAAAGGAATATGATGAAGGTTTTTCTATATTTTATCAACCTGGAAAAACTTTGGGAGCTAAAGATCCAGGTGAGATTCAGGCCGATGAATTAGAACAAGCACATATATACATATTGAAGAATTGTGATGAAGTCTTACTGTATCTCAAGTATGAAAAGCACTCATGTAGTATCATTTTTATTATTTCCATTAGGGTAATTTCTTCTCTCTATGAGATTTATGATTCACTTTAATTTTGTAGAGAATTTTCACAAATTCATAAGGATACTATTCGACACTTGACTGATGCAGACTGGAACCGACAATTTATTAAATGGTAAATGATAAGGTAAGTAATACATAACCATCAAATTTAATATTTTAATATTGTATTACTCATTCTAAAGTATTTAGTGCAATCTTATTGATAGGTCACACAATTGCATAAAGGAGATGATAGTTGGATCATGGAAGATATCTGCTTTAACTTTTGTCAGATCCCGCAAAATTCTTAGCTTAATTCAGTCTTTTAAGCTTTTTAAGGGGTCCCAGACTTAGAAAATTCTAGCTAAGTATTCAGACTTAGTGTTATTTTAGCCTTCGAAAGTTGGAAATCTTATTTCGCGACCATTACGTTCATTAAATGTTGTTGTTTGATGTAATTCATGATCAAGAATGTCAATAGGTGTTCCCGGATAAGTTTTGAATTTTTTGGACTTCATTTGAAGCACCTTTGGGATCCTAAACCAGTGAATCAACGTGATCTTGACGCGTTCCATTGACTATCGCATTGATAAATATTTTCCCAAGCTCCCAGCATCCAACTCTAGTGAATCGACACGAACTCAATGCAGCACATTGGCTATTGTGTCGATGCCAACGACGCGACACGTTGGCCTGCACGTCAATGGTTCATTTTACAGTCATTAAAAAGCCGCGTCCGCAGGGTTAATTAAGTCTTTTTCCACGTCCTTCAACCCACATAACATGACATTTATCCATCTTTTAGCAAGTTATATTCATTCTTTCACAAGTTGCTTAAGAACAAAAATCCTAGGTGAATTAAATTCAAATTCAAGGCTAAAGATTCCACCATTAATTTTACAGAATTCACCAACTAAGGTATGTGAAGTGTACATCTACGGGTTCCTTCCACCTTTGGAGTCGAAAAAACTCTTTAAAAGCTCATGTAGAGTGATTTCATGATTTACATAATTTGAATTAAAGTGTATTCATGATTTATTACAAGATTCATGTAGAGTTAATTGATATGTGTGCTTTATCATGTGAATTCATGTTGAAACTCTTGGAATTGTGTAATTGGAATTGAATCATGATGCGTACATATTGTTTTAGTATTATGTGCATATATTGTACCCCACAAGTGTTTGATGAATTATCCATGTGAGTTGAATAATGAAAAAATGATATCATGTTAGCATATATGCAAGTGTTTGCTTGAATGCCCAAATAAATGAATGATGACTAAGTAGTTAGTTACCATGTCTCAAGATTATGTCATGTCTTTTAAGATTATACTATCGAGTCTTGGGGGTATTTAATACCTGATAATTTAGCTGCTTGTCTAGAGCCATGGTCAGTCACAGAGTAGAATTAGTCATGTCTTGATCAGTAAAATTCAATCAGTTATAGAACTTAGAAAAACTCAGTGAACTTAGAATCAGTCCAGCTCAGTTCTGTAAAATTGGTTCATTTCAGTTATATAGTACGATCAGTAACAGTTCAGTCTAGCATAGTACCATTTAGAATTCAGTCCAGTGTCTATCTAGTTGGGATTAAGATTTAGCACCGAGTGAACCCAAGGATGGGGACTCACCTTTTAGTAGAGGGTAAAATCCTTAGAAGTAGTCCTTGCATTCCAGAATTATGTAGCCAGCGTAGGTTGAGACATAAATTTGCTAGTTGAGGGTTGATGAGATAATCTACCTGTTAGTTGAGGGTACCACCATTCTCATTCAGAGTACCTGCCAGATGAGGGTGACTCAACACTTGTCCTTACCTATGGCATGGTATTGAAACCTTTCCAACTAGGGTTACAGGTTGCCCAAATCAGTTAGAGAAAGGGCATATCGGTTAGATGATTACTTCCCACAGTCTCAATTTCAAATTCAGTCTCAGTATGAAACTTAGTTTAGTTTCGCAGATTTAGGACTGTCAGACACAGTCATTCAGTTACCAGTAATTCGTATCAGTACACTCAGATATCAGTTAATCAGCGTTCAGCTTCAGTATTCAGTGTTATTACGATCTCAATACGGTTTCCATATTTATGCATGTACTCTCATTCAGTCATACTCATGATATTCAGTTAGTATTGTTTATGCATATGAGCCCATGCATTTCATCCTACCTTACGGAGCATACCAATACATTTAAAGTACTTATGCATACCTTTCTTTTGTGCTATGATGTCTTATATCATAGGTTTAGACGCACGAGCTCCTGAGTACCCTTAGCAGTTCCGATCTCAGCGTACAGAGTTAGTGGTGAGTCCTCATAGTTCGAGGATGTGATTATTTATTTCAACATTTTAATTTATTTTCAGTAGTCGAAGTTAGTTGGGGACTTTTCCCATCAACTCCATAGTTTAGACAGTTTAGAGGCTTTTTAGACTAGAGTATTTTCAGACAATTGATCACTTTTCTAGTATTGATGTTCAGTTTTTTTGGTATTGTGATACCATAGCCAGTATTATTTATAGTATTAAATCTTATGGCATGTTTTCTGCCAAATTTCTACATATTTCAGTATTATTGTTATTCAGTTATTATAGCAGGCACCAGTCATGGGTTAGCTTGTGGTCCTTTGGGATTACAAGCATCGTGTAGCATCCAAGGTCCAGACTCGGGGCGTTACAAACTTGATATCAAAGCCTAAGGTTCAATAGAGTCCTAGAAAGTCTGAAAGCCACATCTAGTAGAGTCTTGTGCATAGGTGTGTTGCACGCCACACTTATGAACAGGAGACTACGAGATGTTTTAGGAAAAGTTACCCTTCTTTTAGTATTCATGTCGTGCAAGTGAGCATGAGCTCCAGTTAAACTCTCAGTCTAATATTTTCCCTTTTATTTATATAAATATGCCTCCAAAAAGGACTAAGAGAAGAGGAACAAGAGACCATCCAGAACCCCAGCCCATCCATCAAGATCCATTAGCTGAACACGTCTCCCACACTAAGTTCAGAGTGGAATTCCCCACCCTAGCTCATTCTGTGGCAACCCAGAATGAATGACCAGCTACTGTTCCGGCCAACCTAGTGGCCAATACTTTCGCTGTCAGGATTCGGGACTTCACTCGAAGGAATTCTCCATCGTTTATTAGGTCTATGTCAGATAAAGACCCTCAAGAATTTCTTGATCAGGTGCAAAAATTTACTGATATTATGGGGGTGACTGCTGTTGAGAGGGTTGAGTTAGCTGTATATCAGTTGCAGGATGTGGCATACTCATGGTTTAAACAGTGGAAAGCAGAAAGAGTCATAGATGCTGGGTCCATAGAGTGGGAAGAGGTTGCCACTACTTTTCTGGATAGGTTTTTCCCATTAGAGTTGAGGGAAGCGAAGATTCTGGAATTTATCAGTATAAAGCAGGGCAATATGAGTGAAAGAGTATTCTCTCAAGTTTACTCAATTAGCTTGATATGCTCCTCATGTGATGGTAGACAATAGATCCCGAATGAGTAAGTTTGTGTCAGGGGCGTCTAGCAGTGTTGTTAAGGAGTGTAGAACCACAATGATTATTAAGGAGATGGACATATCCAGGCTCATGATCCATGCTCAGCAGATAGAGGAGGAACTACAAAAAACACATCAAATTGCGGAGGTTTTTTTGTGGGGGTTAACTTAACCTCCGTAAAATTATAGGAAATGCGGGGTTAAAAAATTGCCGCTAAAATTTGTAAAATTGTGGAGGTTTTAAACCCCCGCTATTAATTGTGGGGGTTTTAAACCCCCGCTAAAATAGCACATATACTGGATAAAACATATATAAATTTGCAGGGGTTTTAAACCCCCTCTATAATTAAAAAAATATAACGGTAAACCTTTTATTTTCCCTCTCAATCACTTTACCAAATGTTCACTTTATCAAATAGCTCTAGAATAGATATTTTCTAGGTTGTTTCCCTCTCAAATTGAAGCTCTCACTCAGTCAACCTCCATTTCCCTCTAACTCGACCCATTTCCCTCTCAGTCGACCCATTTGCTTGAAACCATAAGTAGTCATCAAAGTAAATTAATGGAGCTGTAAGTAAATGAGTGGGAAAATCAACTAGAAATTTATTTACTATTCTTTTTCTACAAAGCTTTGTTCATTTCCATAATTATGTCAGTTAATGAATAATCATATTGAATGTTTTTCATAAAAATTGGGGAATTACAAGAAATTGGTTGCTGAAATTGGGAAACTCGATGTCATATTTGAAGGAGTCTGGTTGGGGTTGCAGAATTTGGAAAAATCTATAGGAGAAATTGAATGTTATTCATAAAAATGGGAGAATTTTGTATAAATCTAGCTTTTGATGAAGCAATTTCATCTATATGTTGCAGGAACAAACATTTTCTAGCTTGTTTGTCTCATCTATATGTTTTCTGTTGTAAGATTTAGGTCTAATGGTATTTGTTTCTGCTTTCTTTTTTGGGGAATACTCAGTTTCTATTTCTGATTTCTCTGTTGTAAGATTTAGGTATCTGTTTTCTGTTGTATAATTCAGTAGTTGTTTGTTGATGTAGCTTCTTGCATCTTTGTTATGTCTTTGCTGTTTCAGTTTAAAGCTCATATTTCTAATTTTTTCATTACTTTTAAAGGGTGTTCAAGCGAGAAACACGAAGAAACCCACATAGATTGATTTTTGTCGGACTCTTTCAACAGGTGTGTAATTGGAGATAAAACTCGATGAACTGGAGTAATGGAGTCTTGCTGTATGAAATAGCTTTCTTGCTATTCTTTTTATAATGATGCTAAGTTTATTATTTAGCTATTTTTTTAGTGATGCTGAGTTCCTTCTTTTCTACACTTTGCTTACTCTTCCTCACTTAGACCTAGTTAGTTATAATTGAAGATCAGTTTTCCACTGTCTGCGTTAAGATTTAAAACTTATTGTTGCACAAGTTCTTGAATGAGTTCCTTTTACTTGGTGTTGAATGACTGTCCTATTTCCTACTTGTAAACTTAACCCATGAATTTTTGGTTATGCTATTGAGTAGTAGCACATTTGCTTTTTTCATGTATGTCAAGTTAGTCAAGTTGTGCGAAAGTTGACCCGGACATCACAATTATCTGATAGAGTGATTTTTCATAACGTATGTTGTTATGTATGTTCTCTGTTAGGGTTTAGTAATTTATTTATTTCCTATTATGTTCACTTTTATTCTTCATGAAATCTTATAGGTGATATTTAACATATTCATCAAATTCTTCAATGGATAGATCTTGGATTGGAATGCCAAGAAACACACCAGAGTATTTGCTTGGTTTGAATCAGTTTCTATATTTTGCATTTACCAATGGAGCTATAGGAGATAAAATACAGTGTCCATGTCCTTTATGTGGTTTTAAAAAGTGGTAAACAAGAAATGTGGTGTTTCACCATTTGATGAACAAGGATTTCCCTGAACATTACGTCACTTGGGTTATGCATAGGGAATTAAATGTTTTGCCTAATTCCAAAAACATAGAGGTCATTCAAGATGTGCCACCTTTTGTAAATCCTATTGAATTATTGATTAATGAAGCATTCGGGGGTTTAAGGCATGAGGGTGTTGATACAGGTCCATCACAAGTAGCGGGAGAAGGAGAAACTTTGATTTAACAAAGATTATTTTGAATTGCTTAAAGAGGGAAGGGAAGATTTGTATGAAGGATCCAAGTACTCAAAGTTGGAATTTTTATTAAAGCTTTATCACATATAATGCTTGTCTGGGTTAAGTGATAAGGGAATGACTATGGTGCTAGATCTACTCAGGGATGCATTTAAATTTACAAAGATCCCTTTATCTTTTTATGAGGCTAAGAAAACCATTAACAAGTTGTGTCTTGATTATATCAAGATAGATGTTTGCCTAAATAATTGGATGTTGTACTGGGAAGATGATATTAATACAGAATCATGTAAGCATTGTAACACTTCTAGATGGAAGCTCGAGAAGGATAGCGATCTTGATCATGCTTCTAGTACAAGTAAGAAACAAGAAAAGAAGCAAAAGAAGCCTGCCAAAGTTTTGCGCTACTTTCCATTAAAACCAAGATTACAAAGATTATTTATGTGCTCAAAAATTTCAGAGCATATGAGATGGCATGCAGAGGATGATAACAAAGATGGGATCTTAAGTCACCCTCGAGATGGTAAAGCATGGAAAAGGCTTGATACAAATTATCCTGAATTTGGTTCTTATCCTCAAAATGTTCGATTAGGACTAGCTACTGATAGTTTCAATCCTTTTGGAACAATAAGTACTAACTATAGCATTTGGCCGGTGATTTTGTTTCCATACAATCTTCCTCCTCGGTTGTGTATGAAGTAATCAAAGTTTATTCTCTCAATGGTTATTCCAGGTCCACGTACAGTAGGGAATAACATAGATGTATATCTATAACCACTTATTAAGGATTTGAATGAATTGTGGAGTGAAGGTGTAGATACTTTTGATTCATTAAAGAATAAAGTGTTCAAAATGCGAGCAACTCTTGTGTGGACAGTTTGCGATTTTCCCAAACTTCATATCTTATCTGGTTAGAACACCCATACTGGTCTTACATGTCCTTCTTGTAATTTTGATTTAGAACCTTGTCGACTTCGTCATAGTAGAAAGTGGTGTTTTATTGGCCACCGTTGATTTTTGTCAAGAAATCATAAATTTAGACTGATGAGACATCATTTTGATGGAAATGTAGAAGAGAGGACCCCTCCAAAGAAGTTATCTAGGTCAGAAATTTTTCAGCAGGTGAAAGATATCAATGTCACGTTTGGAAGACAATCAGAGTTGTGGAAAAGAAAAAGGTAAAAGAATGTTGGGGAAGATGCAACTCAATAATGGAAGAAGAAAAGCATATTCTTTGATCTTCCATATTGGGATTTTAATTCGTTTCCCCATAATATAGATCCGATGCATATTGAAAAGAATATTTTTGACAATGTTATATTCACTTTGTTAAATGATAAAGAAAAGTCAAAGGATCATGTTAAGGCCCGAAAAGATCTACAGGCTATGGGCATAAGGCATGATCTTTGGGTCGATGAGAATGATGAGGGTAAACTTGCTGCATTTGTAATTCCAAAGAACAAGAAAGTGGCCTTCCTCAAGACTTTAAAGAATATCTCAGTGCCGGATGGTTATTCAAGTAATATATCTCGTCGTATTGATTCGGATCAAAAAAGAATTTTTGGATTAAAAAGCCATGATTGTCACATTCTTATGTAACAACTTTTACCTATTGTAATTCGCAATGTGCTTCTAAGACAGGTTGTTGCAACTTTGGTTGAGTTTTCTTCCCTTTTTAGGCAGCTTTGTTTGAAAAGTTTAAGTCTTGCAGACTTAGACAAGCTACAAAATTAAATTGTGGAAACTCTTTGCCATTTAGAGATTTGGTTTCCTCTTTTATTTTTTACTGTAATGATTCATTTAACTGTTCATCTAGTTGATGAGGTAAAAAAAGGTGGCCCGATAGATTATCGCTGGATGTATTTGTTGAAAGGTAAAATATTCCTTATTCAAAATAATTTTAGTTGATTTTATAATAATACTTCAGTGTAAGTACTTCTTCTTACATATTAATGTTTTGGGTATAGATTTTTGGGACATTTCAAGTCCCTTGAAGGGAACAAATCGCAACCAGAAGGTTCCATAGCGGAAAGTTACATAGTTGGAGAAGCTCTTGCTCTTTATTCTTGTTATTTTGAGGAAATTGAGTCAAGGTTAAATCGACCTAAATGTTTAAATAATGAACCAAGTCAAAATGAGGCTTATGAAAAGTCAAGTATGTTCCCTTAACAAGGTAAGCATGTTGGAGACTTCATAACAGAACCACTGACTCATTTGGAGAATACACAAGCTCATCGATATGTGTTACTTAATTGTGCGGCCGTGAAGCCATTTATTGAGTAAGAAATTTACATTGATTTGATTTATAAGATATGTTTTGAGTAATTTGATTAAAATTTCTAATTATGGTGCCTTTATAGTGAATTTAGAGATTACATCAAAAGAAGTACTAGAGGTCGTAGACTTTCAGCAACAGAGATAGAGAGAAGAGTTAGTAAATAGTTTCCTGATTGGTTTCCTAAGAGAGTGAGTGAATGACATTAAAATATTTATTTTCGTATGTTTTTTTATCAATTTAAAATTTCTAATATAAATGTTTTATATATTTAGATTATGAATCCGGATATAGCAAATACTATCTCTGATGAGATGAAGTTCTTAGCACAAGGTCCAGCCCGAGATGCAAGAAGATTCAGCACTTATAACATTAGTGGATTCAAATTTCGAACTTTATCTAGAGAACAAGGATTAAAAACTCAAAATAGTGGAGTTTTTCTTGTCTCTAACACTTCTTGTGTTGCATCTAGTGCAGATAGACATGCAACACAAGCAGACCTGCCATATTATGGAAAATTGGAAGACATTGTTGAGCTTAATTATTATGGAACATTTAGGGTTGTTCTTTTCAAATGTCAGTGGGCTGACACTACTGAAAACAGAGTGTTCAAAATAGATGCTTGGAAGTTTAATTGTGTTAACTTTTCCAAATTGATTCACACCGGTGATCGTATGGATGATGATCCGTATATTGAAGCATCACAAGATAATATGGTCTACTATGTTGATGATGAAAATGATAAAGAATAGTGTGTTGCTGTACATCTAAAACCAAGAGATTTGTTTGACATGGGAGAGATTGATGAAGAGGAAATATACGAGAATGAGCCATACCAACAACAAGAGTTCGGACAATTTTTTGATGTTGATTACGAGAATGTCCAAATTGCAATAGAGGAGCATATGACTGAATAGATATATCATTATTTTTTACTTTCCTCTAGCACTGTCTTCTTCTTGCTTGATTAGTGTTTTTTTCCAAAACTTACCATCTTTTGTCTTAGAAAGTTATAACTATATTGAGTTTTGTTCTATCCCAGTCATCAATGATTTGGTTTATTTGTTTTCATAGTTATAGCTTATAGCTAGCATTGTAATGAATTGACTTGTAACTATATTTAGTTCTTTTTCATGTTCAAACAGCCTTAAAGGAGGAGATGTGTTAAATTACCTCTCATCTTTAAGTTATCCCTCTCTGTGGTAGATACTGGTTGTAAAAGCGTTTGTGTTTGATCTTGTAATTCCTGATTGTCTTCGATCCTATCATAGAGTTTAATTCTGAGGTTCAATTTCACCCAATGAAAAATAAAAGACGTGTTGTAATGGTAGTCATATCCTTGTCTGTAGGTCAAAGAAGATTTGGACTTGTGTTCGTCGTGCTAGTTAATTGTCTCTGTGGAGCAGAAGTTGCATTAAGGTACTTTGTTTCTTTTGCTTCTCTTGTTCTTAATGCTATGTTCTTGTAAATTATTAGTTTTGAGGTGTGGGGTTTAGAACTTTGAGTGGATAAGAGAGGTTGTTTGCTATAGTGGAACAGAAGTTCAACTAAGGTACTTTGTTTGTCTTACTTATTTTGTTCCTTCATTTTCTGCTTCTACTGGAAAGGTTGTGTGCTTGAAGGCTTTCGACCATTTCTTCCTATCTGTCTTTATACAAATATTTAATGGTCACTTTATACAAATATTTATAGGTGCACGCCATACTTGATTTTATTCGACATGAAAGATACTGTGGAGAGGAAAAATAACAAATTTGTAACTATATATGATGATGTAATGAAAATTTTGATTAGTCTTGTCTTCTACAAAATAGTTGTGGACTGTTACTTTATTATCTAGTTTTCTCTGTCGCAGTCTGCTAAATTGACATGCGCGAAAGCTAGCCCAGATAATTGTTTCTTAGTTTTTTACCTCTACTTGTCTTTGGAGAAACTGGACATAGTTGATTATTTCATCTAGCATTCCTACTTTCCCTGTGATCTTGTTACATCGTGGTACCAAATCGTGCAGAAATCTCATCTGCTCACTGATATTTTCTCTTCTTTCCTGCCAAAACTATGAATTAACTTGCTGGTTAAGTTGTTCACTGGAGTAAACTATTACTTGTGCTCACTTTTATTTGTGCTTCTTTTGTTGATATGTTTCTCTGTTGTTAGTTTGGAATCTCCTTACTCTATGCATTCTTTCAATTGTTCTGCAAACTCTTGAAAAATCACCCCAATTATTCTCCAAACAAGGGTCTATCTTAATTGCCTAAGTCACAAGCTCATTAAGACTCTGATCATTTACATTTATCAGAACATGAAACTGTTGAACTTCAGTTGATTGATGAAAATAATTCATCAGTTGATCATTTTGTCCACTAGAATAACTCATCTCTTGTTGATTGACCTGTTCTTCCTGCCACTTTATTCTCGCTTGTTATCAATTAAGAAAGTTCAGTTCTGTGCTTCTATTACCTTTATTGCTACATTTATTCCTAAATTATTATCTTTCTTCACGAGTTGGTTGTTTGAATTCGAAATGTGGATGGTTACATAGTAGAACTAATCCGAAATCGCATTGTCAAGACAGTGAGTCCTGCACTAACTGTAAAGGTGTGTCCACCTTATAGTATTCCTTATGGTTCAATCTCTACAGGTGGTCTTGCTGAACCTTTTAACCAATTTTTTCATTTCTCCATCAAACTTACGTGAACACTTTCTATTTTATGTAATGTAATCGGGTATCAACAGAAACTATTGGAAGGATGTTGCAGGGACAGTAACTTCATAGCCATGTACAAAAGTTAAAACTCAAAGTTCGTAGAGTGCCTTAAACCTGGAAAACTGGTGGAGGTTAAAAAGTTAACTTGTTGTTTCACAATGCTAAGTTTACTGATACTTCAAGCCTGATAAACGGCTAGGATAACTTGTAGCTTGAAAGATGGCATAACCACTTGGCTTAAATGGTACAAATGATTTGTTGAAGTCTGGTGCTTCCTGCCTAGTGAGGCCTCTGAACCCACCTAAAATTCACCAATTAACTTTTCTTGAAACAAAGAACCGAGGAGGTGACTAAAAATTATAGTACTGTAAAGGTATATGTTTATTTGTCTAACAAAAAATGCCTTCTACTGCTACAGCTGTTTTGTAATTGTAACTCAAATATGGATATTTGCCAAAATTTTATTGATATGCCAAGGTTCAAGCGCATAGAGAAAAGCAAAAATCAGATTTGCCGATATCTACATCACAAGGTACTAAATCAGCATGTCTTCCAACAAATCTGCCTCCGCTAATTCTGCATGCACCTCAATCATCTCGACCAGTTTACTCAGCATCCCATCCAACTCCTATGGATCAGGACACGCCACATCCGGGTCCGACAGTTTGGCCTGAATCATAACCATCCCGATCAGTTCACTCTACATCACATCAAGGTCTGGCAAATCAGGATTCATCACAGTCATCTCGATCAATTATTCTACATCACATTCGGATCCAACAAATGAGGACTCGTCACAAGCATCTCCAACAGGTCAGGATACACCCAAAAACATCCTAGACGTGAATCAAATTTACATTGGGTCGTAGACGCAATAGGTAAATACTGTAGACTATCAATACATATTCAACATACCTTTCTAATCCAATGTAATGTCTCTCATAGCTTCAACTTATCTCTTTTCCTATTACAGATTCAAGAAATAATGTCAAGAAAATCAAAGTAAAAGCTAAGGAAATGTTGAATTTAACAGGTGAAGAACGTATCATGGTTAAGTTTGATATTTATGATGAACCATTTGGTGAAGCACGCAACCTTTTTTCGGGCTTTTGTGAAATTTTAGCATGTGATTGCTCTTTATTTCCAATTAACTTTGAAAAATGGTTGAATTTACCTATGACATTCTTCAATCGCGTCTTCAATCTTATTATAAAGGTATAACCTCTAAATTTTGACGACTATACCACTGTTTATTAATTTTTGAGACTGACAACTATTTTTTTATTTCGAAGCCCAAATTCTTCTTTGACATAGCCAAAACAGTTGCTTGACGATATATTTCTTTATCTATTGAAAAAAAGTGGACTGAAAATAAGCTTAACATGTGGAATAAAGTTAATGATCCACTTAAAATTAAAGCTCAAATTATGGATAAGGTGCCAGACGGGATCCCACCCGATCAATGGATTTTTTTTATTAAATACAATTTTAAAGAATCAACACAGGTATTTATGTAAATGTATTTCTTTATAGTTGTATAATTATTTTATTATAATTGATGTTAAAATATATTTTTATAAGAAAATGCGTCAAAGGAATCATGAAAATCAAAAGAAACAGACAATTCCTCACACTGGTGGCTCAAAAGCCAATGCTACAAGAAGGGCTGAAATGGTGAGAGAATTAACCTCGAATGTAATATTCCTAAATAGTATATTATTTTGATTATATTTTTTAATTTATAGATGGCCGAGACTGGACAGTGGCCTGGACCAGCAAAAATGTACATTGCTACTCATATGAATGAAGATGGAGTATATGTTAATGAAGCGACAAAAGAAATATGTGTGAGTTTTACTTATGTGCCATAGACTCTTATTGAGAAATAAACCATAGTATGTCCAATGAATTTATAGTATTAATTTATTTTGACAACAAATTTTCTATATGTAGGAAAAAATTGAGTCAGCTTTGAGCCAAAGCACCACAAATGAGTCTCAAGTTTCGCCAAATGATGCCATTTGTAAGGTGCTAGGGCAAGAACACTTTGGAAGGGTGAGATGTTTGGGATTAAGAGTTGTTCCTAGTAGAGTTTTTCAACAAGTTAGACCTCGTTTTGGTGGCACAAGTGCATCACGTAGTGGAGGTTCTTGTTCGTTCCAATGTCGAGAAAACTACAATCAAATGATGAATTCTCACAATCAAATATTGAGTACTTTGAAGGCATATATGATAATGAAAGAAGGAACGATACCAGAATAATTTGTGGGGCTCTTTGATTCTCCTTCAATGGTTTCTCCCACAATAGTAAGTACAGTTCCCTTTACTTTTTTTTATCTCGGTGTTTGATCTCTGTCTATTCATCCATATTTAAATTTGAAATATTCTTTTGTGTTTGAGCTTGCAATTATATTTATACTTGAAGTAAATATCAACATCAACTTGTTTTTACTGTTAAGCTTATTAATGAACTAACAGAAACTAACAGGATGTTTTTCCATGATCATAGCGCCAACAAGTTACAAATCTTAGGTTATGACCGCTTTCCTTATTAATTTCATAGCTTTCTTCTTCTTTTTAGTATTGGGCATCAGAATGTTCATAAAATTATAATAAATGAAGAGCTGCCTTTGCCGTGAATCACTGTGAAAAGAAAAGCAGAATGCACCAAAGTAGAATGCTACAAAAAGGCACCAAAATAGAATGCACCAAAGTAGAATGTTGTGAATAGCAACGACTGATAATTACTATTCTTTGATGCAAAATTATTTTTCCTAATCAACCTCTCTCTACATAAACTGCAGACTTTAAATGATTGAATGTTTCATAAACTGCATGCTTTAAATGATTGAATGTTCCATAACACTATCTCTATCCCATTTATATGGCACCGTTTGAGTGGACATGAGTTTAAGAAATAAGAGAAGATATCGCTATGTGTATCAGTTGCCCTTATTAACCTCACTCTACATTTATCATGATGTTTTTAGTTGTACACAAATATAAATATTTTATAATAAGGACCGAAAGTTCATCTAATTGATTTTTATACTTTGCATTCTTATATGGCCAAGTGATGCGGCCAGTGGACCCATTGCACCCATGGACGCAAGGAGACCACGTGATGATTTTGATCCTAATGACGGTCATTGATTTCATTGCAAATTGTCTTGGATATTCAATTTTGTCTTGGATGTACTTAATGTTTAAATTTGATTTTGAAGATACCACTTAATGTTGAAAAATTGAAGTTTGAAGATGTTAATGTTGAATATTTAATTTTGAAGTTTAATGTTTAACGTATTTTTGACATGTTTTTCAATTACAGTATTTAATTATTCATGTTGTGTTAATCATATAGCAATTGAACAAATATTGGATTGTAGGTTATCTCTAAAAGTACAATTAAATTTGAGCTAAAATTATAATCTATAATTAGTAATTGAAATTGATTGGCCTCATAATTTTTTTTTTAAAAAACAATAGCGCAGGTTTTAAATCGCTGCAGCTTGTAACATTAAATTTGTTTTATTTTTTTTCAAAATACAAATAGCGGAGGTTTAAAACCGCCGCAACTTGTAACATTAATATTTTTTTAAAAAAATACAAATAGCGGAGGTTTAAAACCGCCGCAATCTGTAAATAAAATCCACCGCAAATTATTTGTGGCGGTCAGAAAAAAACTGCCGCAACTTGATTGTGACGGATCATATTATGGGGGTTTTGGGAACCCCTGGAAATGAAATTTGCGGGGGTTTAAAACCCCTGCTATTTTATTTATTTTTTGTAGTAAGGCCAAGAATGAAGAGAAGAAAAAGGAGAGTAAGAGAGTGAGAACAAGTAGTTTCAACTTCGCTCAGCCTAAGTCAGAGGGTGGGAATCGTTCTCAGTTCTGCCCAAAATCTTTAGTCCCAGCTCCATCCTCAGTCAGTGCTCCTGTGCTGAAATTCAGAGACGGCAACAGGGATAGGGCATCAAGCCCGAAACCCCAGGGAAGTGTTAGCAGTTCCCGAACCAATCCCCTTTATCATAAGTGTGGCAGAAACCACTAGGGTATCTATAGAGCAGGTAGCGATGTGTGTTTTGGGTGTGGAAAGCCAGGCCACATAGTTAGATATTGTCCCTAGTCAAGTTCTCAGGGTCAGTATAACCATCCCCCAGGTCACTCCAATCGCCCGAATCAGCAGGGTGACGCTTTTAGTGCCACTAGTAGGCAACGCCCAAACAGACTCTATGCTCTTCAGTCCCAACAGGATCATGAGAGTTCTCCTGATATGGTCACTGGTACGTTATAAGTTTATCATTTTCATAGTTGAGATTTTGCTAGATCCATAATCTTCCTTGTCCTTTGTTACTTCTTATATAACTGTCAATTTTGGAGTCAGTCCCGAAATCCTAGCAAAGCCTTTCTCAGTCTCTACCCCAGTGGGTAAATCTATCATAGCCCGATGGGTATACAGGAATTATCCGATTATGGTATCTTAGAATGACTGATTTTGATGTCATTCTCAACATGGATTGACTTCATTCCTGTTATGCCTGTTGACTGCATAAATAGAATTATCCAGTTCCAATTTCTGAATGAACCCATCCTAGAGTGGAGGGGTAGTACTTTAACACTTAGGGGTCAGCTTATTTCTTACCTTCAGGAAAAGTAAATGATATCTAAGGGATGTGTCTACCATCTATTTCAAGTCCAGGACTCTAGTTCAGTGACCCTAGTCTTGAATCAGTATCAGTAGCATGTGAATTCCCAGATGTATTTCACAAAGATCTTCTTGAGATTCCTCTCGAAAGGGAAATTGACTTTGGAATAGACCTTCTTCTAGATACTCAACCCATATCTATCCCGCCATGCAGAATGGCACCTGCAGAACTCAGAGAATTAAGAGAACAATTAAAGGATCTCCTAGATAAGGGATTCATCAGACCCAGTGTATCCCTGTGGGGCACCCTAATTTTATTCGTGCATAATAAAGACGGTTCCCTCAGAATGTGTATTGACTACCGTCAGTTAAATAAAGTCATGGTCAAGAACAAGTATCCACTTCCCAGAATTAATGACTTGTTTAACCAACTTCAGAGTGCCAGTTACTTCTCTAAGATAGACCTCAGATCAGGCTATCATCAGTTCATAGTCAGGGAGTGTGACATCCCGAAAATAGCTTTTAGATCTTGGTATGTTCACTTTAAATTCTTAGTCTTGTCCTTTGGTCTTACCAATTCCCCAACATTTTTCATGGACTTGATGAACCGTGTGTTCAAGTAGTACTTAGACATATTCTTCATAGTCTTCATAGATGACATTCTTGTCTACTCCTGTAATGAAAATAACCATGCAAACCATCTCAGAATAGTATTACAGACTCTCAGAAATCATTAGTTATTTGCCAAATTCAGTAAGTGTAAATTTTGGCTAAGGCCAGTAGCTTTTCTCAGCCATATAGTTTTCAGTGATGACATTAGGGTTGATCTCCAAAAGACTGAAGCAGTAAGAAACTAGCCCAGACCCATATCTCCTTGAGATATTAGGAGTTTCTTAGGCTTGGCCGGCTATTACCGAAAGTTTGTTGAGGGATTTTTATCTATTGCATCCCCTATGTCCAGACTGACTCAGAAGAAAGTTAAATTCCAGTGGTCAGATTCTTGTGAAAATTGTTTTCAGGAGTTGAAGACTCGACTCATTACAACTTTAATTTTGACCCTAAAAGATGGTTCAGACGACTTTGTTGTTTATTGTGATGCCTTCAGAGTTAGCTTGGGGTGTGTTCTGATGCAGAGAGGTAAGGTCATAGCCTATGCCTCTAGACAGCTTAAGCCCCATGAGAAGAATTATCCTACCCATGATCTTGAGTTAGCAACTATAGTGTTTGCCTTAAAAATTTGGAGACACTCTTTGTATGGTGTACACGTAGATGTGTTCACTGACCATAAGATCCTGCAGTATGTATTCTCTCAAAAAACCTAAACCTTCATCAGAGAAGGTGGTTAGATTTGTTGAAAGACTACGACATGAGTGTTTTGTATTATCCGAGCAAGGCTATTGTCGTGCCTGACTCTCTCAGTAGAATGTCTATAGGTAGTATTGCTCATGTCGAGAATAGTAAGAAGATGTTTGCTCAAAAAGTTCATTAGCTAGCCCAACTAGGTGTGCATTTAGTCGATTCAACAGAAGGTAGTGTATGGGTGCAGAGTAGTTCAGAATCATCCCTAGTTTCCGATATGAAGGAAAAACAGGGTAGGGATCTCAGTCTGGTCAATTTGAAAAAATCAGTCAGAGATCAGAAGGTAGAGGTTTTCTCCCAAAGGGGAGATGGTGTTTTGCGTTGTGAAGGTCGACTATGGTGCCAGATGTAGATGACTTGAGGCAGCAAATCCTTACAGAAGCGCATGGTGTGCGCTACTCCATACATGCAGAGGCTACTAAGATGTACCATAATTTGTGGAAAATCTATTGGTAGAGTGGGATGAAAGAGATATATAGTACGATCAGTAACAGTTTAGTCTAGCCTAGTACCATTTAGAATTCAGTCCAGTGTCTATCCAGTTGGGAGTATGATTCAGTACCGAGTAAACCCAAGGATGGGTACTCACCTGCCAGTAGAGGGTGAAATCCTTAGAAGCAATCCTTGCATTCTAGAATTATGTGGCCAACATAGGTTAAGACATCAACCTGCCAGTTGAGGGTTGATGAGGTGATCTACCTATCAGTTGAGGTTACCACCATTCTCATTTAGAGTACCTACCAGATGAGGGTGACTCAACACTTGTCCTTACTTGTTCTACGGTATTGACACCATTCCAAATGGGGTTACAGGGTGGACCCTAAATCAGTTCGAGAAGGGGCATGTTGGCTAGATAATTACTTCCCACAATCTCAGTTTCAAATTCAGTCTCAGTATGGAACTCAGTTTAGTCCCGCAAATTCAGGTTTGTCAGACATAATCATTCAGTTACCAGTAATTCAGTATCAGTACACTCAGATATCAGCTAATCAGTGTTCAGATTTAGTATTCAGTGTTATTATGATATCAGTATGGTTCCATATTCATGCATGTACTCTTATTTAGTCATACTAATGATATTCAGTTAGTATTGTTCATGCATATGAACCCATTCATTTCAACCTACTTCACCAAGCATACCAGTACATTCAAAGTACTGAAGCATACCTTTTTTTTGCGCTATGATGTCTTATATCATAGGTTCAAACGCACGGGCTCTCGAACTCCCTTAGCAGTTTTGATTCTCGAAATACAGAGTTAGTGGTGAGTTCTCATAGTTTGAGGATATGATTATTTATTTTAGTATTTCAATTTATTTTCAGTAGTCGGAGTTAGTTGGGGACTTGTCCCATCAACTCCATAGTTCTGACAGTTTAGAGGCTTTTCAGACTAAAGTACTTTCAGATAGTTGATCAGTTTTGAGTATTGATGTTCAATTTTTTTGGTATTGTTATACCATAGCCAGTATTAGTTACAATATTGAATATTATGGCATTTTTTTCGCTAAATTTTCACATATTTTAGTATTATTATTATTCAGTTATTGCAGCAAGTACCAGTCATGAGTTAGCTTGTGGTCCTTCGAGATTACGAGCACCGTGTAGCCTTCGGGGTACAAACTGGGGCGTTACAACTTTTACATGGTCCTACCAAATATTCAACACATTAAAATAGTTTTATTGTTAATGGATTTAGATTTCATATGGAGTTTTAACAGAGGTTATTGAATTGCAATTTGTACCGGATAAAAGAGTGATCTTATTTTGATGTAATTGTTTTAATGTGTATGATGAAATAAAGAGAGTAAAAAAAGATGAGTATGACTTCGTGAGTGTTAATCTGGGTAGATTTTTGAAAACAAATAAGCCATTTATTTTATCTGGGTAGATTTTTGAAAACAAATAAGCCATTTGTTTTAGCGGACCAAGCATATCAGGTATTTTATGTTAATGATAATTCCACAAAGGTTGGCAAGTAGTTAGAAAGACTCAACCTCATGATTCCTATAAGATATTGGAAAAATGAATGATGATATTGTAGAGTTAGGAAGTCCGTCACAAAAAAAAATGAAAAAGATCTAACAAGGTAATGTTTTAGTTATTGACAATAATAATTATATTGTTAGACATTCTTATGACATGATGATTTTCTGTATTACTACATTTTCACATATTTTTTTTATTTTTGGTTGTTTTACATGTTCAAGATAAAACAATTAAAGATTGAAAATGAGGTCGGATCAACTGTGAAGAGTCCTATCATGTATACATTTGTCGCTCCTGGTGCTATAGGAAAAGGATGAGGACGAGATCTTAGATCTTTAGCTGGGAAAGAGAATATGTCAACTAATAGTTTATTTTCTCAATCTAGTAATATTGTTAAGCAATACCTCCAAGATTTAAAAGCAATAAGTTATTTTATATACTGAATGAAATTAGGGTGCTATTCATATTATAGGCTGTGAACTAAAGATATCCTCAACGATCACACATGTGATAAAGTTAGGTACTGTATATTTATATATTTTTAAATGCTAAAGTATAGAATGTGATTTGTTTTTCTAGGTTCTATAGGGACGGGTCAAGGACAAGGGCTTAAATACTCCACCATGTCTGCTAGTCAAGGAATGAAAACCATTAAAAATTTCATGCCTATTGAGAAAGAGTACGTAAAAAATAATATTCAATATCATACATCGACTAATCAAGTTAAGAAATACACCCATGAATTTAAAATAAGTTTTTTTTGAATATGTTTTGTTTTTCCAAATCTATTATATGTATTTGATGAATTTTTATGATAATTTTGTCGGTTTTAGGTGCTATAGGAAAGGGACTAGAGCAAAGACCTAGATCTTTGAGCTCCTCTTTAGGGGTTTCTAAAAAAAAGTGGAATCTTTAAGTAAGAGCACCCTCAATGCTAACCAACATGTGCAAAATCCACCTAAAATCACAAGTTCAAGTTCTACCGTGCCTTCTAGTCAAGTAATGTGAACAATGGATAAAGATCCCTTGGTTCTTGATAAAGAGGATATGTAAGCCAATATTTCATTGCCTCTATCTATTGATTAAGTCATGCAACACTCTCAAAATGCTGAAAAGGGCATATTTTGAATTCATATGTTATTAATTTGTGGAACTAAATTTGATTGTTGTAGTTTTGGCCAAATTGTACAACTGTATGTTCATCTAATCCTGGAAAGGTAAAAAGAGTTTGAGGTAGCAATAAGTGCAAAGAAGTTGTTGCACTTGAAATTGGAGAAAAGCCTAAATTAACCTTTTACAATAATCGAACGGTTAGAAAAACTGACATACTATTTTTGAGGTATTTGGGAAAAATTATTTGGGATCGTAATATATGTCCGCGGGGAGTATCATCATAGAGTGATATTATCCAAGAAAAATTGAATCGCATGTGGGCAACTGTTTAGGTAATTAACATATCTATATTTGATTCAGTTTTTTTTTACTATAGAAATTCTTCTTATTTTTTTAAAACCTGAGGTCACTATGTTGCTCATGTTCTCGACCTTTCTTGGTAAAATGTTCGATCGTACTTGCAATGCATTAAATTAACCCATTTTTTAAATATTGTAGGATAAATTTGAGGGTGTTGAATTGGGTGATCATCGTGAACATATTTTGAAATGGATGAATGAGTTATGAAACAAATGGAGAGCATACTTATATGTAAAACATGTGAAGAATAATTCACTTCAACAAGTTCTAAAGAATAAGACAAATAGAGTAGACAAGAAAGAATGGGAATGATTGATAAGGGAACATTTTTCTTCTGAAACTTTTCAGGTATGTTGTTGCAATTAGTAATACAATCATTTTTCTTTTAGTTGTTACAAGTTACATTTGGGGTTATCTACTTACTTCTTGGACTAATGTGACTACTGCAATTAGCACTGACAAGTTGTTGGTTTTTGTTACAAAAAACAACTCAATCAGTATGTACCTATATACAAAAGTCGAGCTGCGTGAATTCTTGGATTATTAAATGTTAGATTATTATTTTACAAATATAGGTGAGAAGTAATAGGAATGCAACAAAACGAGCTAAGTTGATGATGCTTCATAACATGGATAGCAAGCCTATTCAAGATATTATTTATGACTAGGTATTATCATAAGTTATTTTCCTAAAAAAATATTTATGAGGTGTTATATGACATGTTTGTCTTTCACTACGAAAAATTGAAGGCTTTGCAGGGGTTATATTTACATATTTCGGAGGTCGGAAACCCCCACAATGTGATTGCACGACGGTTTTCAAAACCCTCACAATTAAGAGCGTCGTAATCAATTTACGGCGGTTTGTCATTTACCGTCGCAATCAGTTAACGGAGGTTTCAACCCACGAAATATGTAAACTAAAATTATCTCTCAACTAATACTTTAAAATATATACAGGCGGTTAAAACCTCCATCGTATATTTTAAAAATTGAAGGGATCAAAACCCCCACAATTCACTTGATATTTTCAAAAAGAAAGATTGCACTGTTCATGATCAATATTTAAATTATTTTATTTAATAGATTTAGTATATATCATTCACCGTTGGACCAAAAAAAATCATAATAACAATAAAAATTAAATTACATTAGATCATAAAAACGTACCACAAAGTATTGTTATTTATCTTAAAAACTAATTTAAACACAAAATACTTCTCCAACAAAAATTCGATAATATTGTCATAATTACTAATACAATTATAAATTTCAATGATTATCACTAGAATAACTATCACCAGATCTTCCATTCACATCGAAAAGAGGTCCGCTAGAGACATCACTTGGCTATAAAAGTCAAAATAAAAACAGTAAGGTTTTTGAATACTAAATATTTTATAACAATCCATTAACTTAATTTTCCTCAAATCAAAATTATTTACCATAGAAGGAGTGAAAAATCCTGCAAACTGTTCAGGTATCGTTCCTTCATTCATTATTATATATGCCTTGAAAACGTTCATCATTAGATTGTGAGAATTCACCAGTTCTTTGTAGTTCTCTTCGCTATTCTTATGAGCATCTAACATTTGAGTGTAATTTTCTTGGCAATTGGATGGACATGAACTGTTACTACTTGAAGAACTCATACCGCTAAAATGGGGACGTATTTGTTTAAAGGATCTACTAGGAACAGCTCCTAATCCCAAGCACCTCACCCTTCTAGAATGTTCTTTTCCTAGCACCTTACCAACAACATCATTGGGAGAAACTTCTGACTCATCCATGGTGCTTTGACTTACTGCGAGTTCAATTTTTTTCTAAAATATAGTACAACACAAAAACCATAGTATAACTTTATTTAGCAGAGAACAATAAAAAAAGATAGAAAAAATAAACAGGAGATAGATGCTGCAACTTTAAAACTAGAAAGATATTTATTATACTGCCATATAATAACTTTTGCCGTTGCACAAGTAATATCCTCTGAATAAGAACGGTTTGAGATGTTAGTTCTTTAGATTTCTTCACCCCCCTACATCAACGATTCTTATCCATCCAACAACTTCAAAAAAGTTATGTCCCTTTCAGAAGTACTTTAAGATCACCTGTTTCCTTTCCTGAAGTACTTCTAGATCACTCCGAAAATTATTTTTGTATCTTACTATCTTTTTCAAAAATCCCACAGTTTACTTATAGATAATAGTACCTATTTTTAAATAAAGTAAAGTTAGTTTAGCTAGAACTTGCTTAATATACAACTAGATTTTCTACATGAAGTATGTAAGTAAATAAAGATTTTCTTGTTTCAGGTATGCTTTAGTCCTGATAGCAGTTTACAATATGTTCGATTTGATAGCAAGATACATTCCACAGATCGATAAAATCAAGTTGAAATCATGAAAGTAAAGTATAAGACAATAGACAACAGACAATATAAAGACCACTAACAACAACAACAAATAATAGCAAAATAGAACCACAAAAAATTAACATGATTATTAGGTATAAGGAACGATAGCTAGTAACAAAAATCAAATGACAAGAAACTACGATGGCAGTATTGCTGACTACTAGTGGAGTACTCATAATGGTTTCTATGATATCTGCAAGGATATAGAATGGTGAAAAATTAAATTAGACCCGAGATGGCTAGTAATTTTCTTCAATAGTCACGTCGTTTCATAAGAACATAGTCGTTTGTAGACTTCGATGTATTTCATTTTGGTCAAAAGCAACAACTTTCATAAGTGTCTGGTCGACAACAATATTCCAATGGAAATTGTTGTTTTGGTTATTTATAATTTGTGGTAATAAAGATTTTGAATAAAAATCTTTAAGTCTGAACAAGCATTGATTGTTTATCATGCTGACCTAATAGAGAAAATTGGTTAGATTTAATAATGTATAGCCTGTGGTAATAGACTCCATTTTGTATTTATTACCTCTATCTATGTAGATATGATTTTGTTCCTAAGAGATGGTTGGTGTAATATGTATGTCACTAATGTTGAAATGTCATATTACCAGTTGTGCCTAATTTGTATCGTGCCCATAAAGAAGCATCATATTTTCTCTCGTCCTCCTTAATATAAGTTGGTAATAAGGAATTCACAATTAAAGTGGAAGTGAAAATCTATCAATTTTGCATCAATTACTTCAGGATCCACATCTATATGGTCCGAGGAAGTATCATTTGCATAAGTACCTTCTCTGTATGATTAGCCATATTTGTTTATTGTTTAAAACAGTCTGCAATGGACTTATCATTAGTTTTATCTGCAAATGGAAACATGTGCTCTTGGAAAACAACATCCCTGGTTTCACATAGCTTGTTAATGGTCAGGGCCATTAATAATTATCCTTTCTGAGTAGTGGTATAACCCATTAGAACTGCAGGTTTGGCCCTATCTAAAAACTTAAGTAACTAGTACTTAGATTAAATGTAACAAGATTCTCTTACTATCTTTGAATTTCGACATTAGTACTTAGTAGAATAGTAAGATGAACACAAGAATAAGAAGATGAACAACAAGTTGCTAGTGAATCGAAATAGGCCTCACACGGCTTCACTAGACTTTGAGTTTGTGTTTTGAACAAGAAAATGAGATGAATAACAAAACAACAATGTTGGTGAATCGAAATAGCCCCACACGGCTTCACTAGACTTTAGATTCAACAACACAATGTTAAAATGATAAAAATTGCTCAACAGAGTACTTACATAAATTTTCTTTGCCACTTCATTAACATATGATCTATCTTCTTTCTTATTAGTAGCAAGATAAAGTTATGCTCGTCCAGGATTATGTCCAGTATCAACCATCTACAAACAATATTAACCATTTCAACTCTTCTTCTCGCGTTAATAAACTAAACTAAAATATAGTGAACAATTATATTTCACCATTTAAGCTCTTCTTCTCGCGTTAGACTTGGAGCCACCAATGTGTGGAATAGTTTGTTTATTACGATTTTTAACATTTTTCTTGCACATTTTCTAGAAAATAAATATTTAAATTCAATATATAAATAATGAGTTCGGATTCAAATGAAGGATTTAAGAAGATACCTGCATTTTTTGTCCAAACGATAATCAACATAAGAAGTCCATTGATTCTCTAAAATTTCTTTAGGAACATTAGTCATAAGTTCAGATCGGCTTAGAAGTGGGTCAAAGGTCTTATCCCACAACTTTAGCCTCCTTGTACCCCACTTTAGATTCACTTATAAGAGGTTGAAGATATATATCTATGTTATTACCGATTGTATGCGGAGCTGGAATTATCATTGAGAGAACAAAATTTGGCTGCTTCATACACAACCAAGGGGGAAGGTTATATGGAACCAAAATGACAGGCCAAATTCTATAAGAAGTACTCATCATCCCAAATTGATTAAAACCATCACTAACTAGGACTAATCGAACATTTCAAAAATTAAAAGCAAATTCAGGAAAAGTTGTATCGAATCTTTTCCATGCCTTACCATCTTTAGGATGCCTCAAAATTACATCATTTTTAATATCCTCGCCATGCTATCTCATATGCTCAGCAATCTTGGAGAACGTGAACAATCTTTGCAACCTTGGTTTTAATGGGAAGTAATGTAAAATTTTTACAGATTTCTTTTTTTTCTTCTCACTTGTTCCAGGTGCATGATCTTTATCATTCTTTTTTGTAGGTTTCTATCTAGAAGTGTGACAATGTTTGCATCTTTCCTTATTAGTATAATCTCCCCAATATAACATGCAACCATTTGGGCAGGCATCTATTTATATAATCAAGACACAATTTCTTAATGGTTTTCTTAGCATCATAAAAAGAACTAGGGAGCTTTGGAAAATCAAATGCATCTCTCAGTAGATGTAGGATCATTGCCATTCCCGGGTCACTTAATCCACCCAAACACTTAATATGATACACTTTCAACAAAAATTCTGACTTAGAGTACTTACACCCGTCATATAATTCTTGACTTCCATCTCTAAGCAACTCAAGAAAGTCTGTGTTATTCTAAGCAGGCATGTCATTTGACATTCCTACTTCTCCCGCTACTTGTGAAGGGCCTACATCCATCCCCTCATGACTTAAGCCCTGAAATGCTTTATTAATTAATAATTCTATGACATTGTTAGGAGGCAGTATATCATGAGTAACCTCTATATTGGGAGAATTATTCAACACATTAATTTCTCCATGTACAACCCAAGTGGTATAATTCTGAGAAAATTGCTTGCAAATCAAATGGGCATGCACAATATCTCTAGTTTGCCACTTTGTAAAATAGCAGAGAGGACACAGACATTTAATTTTATCTCTAACAACTGCACTCATAAATGCAAAGTCCAGAAATTTAGTCAAACCACGCCTATATTCAAATGTGTTTCTGGGATTCTTAATCCAAGATTAATCCATCTAAATATATTAAGAACTAATATGCAACATAAATAAGAGTGGAAATGATAAAGCAAAGTCAGATTATCAAAGAGCTAAAGTATGTTATTTCAAAACTAAATATGAAATGTTCATATAGAGATTGCACTAGAGACAAAGAGCTACAACCTTCTGCAATATAGAAATAATATTGTTTCATCATGATGATTTTGATGATGAAGTTGAAGAATTTATATAAAGAAAAACAGATAAAGAAATATCACTTTTTATTTTCGATTTCTAAGATCGTTTTATCAATTGGACAACTGAAAAGTCTCCTACTTACCAAAGTACTATAGTTTGTTTTATGAGTTTAATTTTTATACACTAGTCGAATAGAATATTTTTTATATAATTAGATCACTTAAAAGATAACTACAACTAACAATTCATGATAAGTGAGATTAGTAATCTAGAAACAACACAGTAACCTACAGGATGTTGTCCACCCAATTAGTTGAATTTTGTGATCAGCTCAACATAAATAACTCTAATGGTCAACCCTTTAAAATCAACAACCTTGATTAGTGTTGGGTACAATAGCACATCAGTTTGATTGTTGTAAGACTTAGCAATTTCAATAAGCACCTTTACTGTTAAAAACTCGATATTAGTAGCTTGATTGTTGTCAGACTTAGCAAGCTCAATAAGAATTTTTGTTGCTAACAATTCAAAATCAAGATCCTAGTATGACCAAGGTTTAAAACCCTAAAACTATAAAGATAAAAAACTTACCACCCCAACAAATCCTTGCAACTTCAATTAAAGATATACCTTTATCTTTTAGAATAGCGATAATCTGCTCTTCATCTTAGAAAAAATAATTAGAGTTACATTCCCAAAATTTCAAAGTTAATATTCCCAAATCATGGAATAGAAAATACATAAGAATTAGAAACAAGATGCATAAAAAAATAACTAGTTATGTCACACCCCTTTTTCACGCACTCCAAGAAAAACGTATATTTTAAAGTTCGAAAGGGTTTTATTATTTAAGTGACAAGAAATGAAAATTTGTTTCGGAAAAGGATTATTTACATTTTTACTCAGAGTCGCCACTTGGCATAAGCCGGTGTGCCAAGTCACCTTTGGAAAATCCTTTTCGAAACTATTTGACTCTTAAACTGGTTTACGAATAGAGATTCCGGCTAAGAAATTCTGTTGACCGAGGGGAAGGTGTTAGGCACCCCTCGATCCCGTGGTTCAACCACGGTCGCTTGGTAGAGTGTATCAACTATTTTTGGCATTATGAAATGTATAAACCACACAAAAGAATGCAAAATAACCAAACAATAAACAAAACAAAGTAGTCCAAAAAGGTAAAGTCTAGTCCAATTATACAGTCCAAAAAATAGAAAAAAATACTAAAATATAAATCCTAGTCTAAACTAAATCTAGACTAAGCTCCAATGCCTTACCGACGCCGCGGGCCTTCATCACGATCATTTTCCGCCAACATGATACGACGGGGAATTCCCCGGTGAATAAATACAAGTGATCTCGGGGCATTCCCCGGCTAAATAAATACATCTGAATTAAACACGATAATCTAGAAAGAGACATTCACACGCACATTCCAACATCCCGCGAAACACTTATTCCTACATTTCGCCTACCCGGCCTACGTTTGCCTACCCGCTCGACGACATATCGCATTCAACATCAACAATGTATCAAAAATATCATAATATTCACTTTTATCAATTTTCGATTCCCGTCCCCAAATCTATTTCAACCAACATGATTAACACATGCTTCGATTTATCAATTCACTTTTCAAAATACAAAACCAACATCAACCAACACATAACACATATTCGAACATACCAAACACGCAAATTATTTAGGATTACGTAAAGTTGAGAGGAGCAAGGATAGAATTGAACCTTTCAAATATCGATTTTCATTGATAATAATATTTAAGAAAACCCGAATCCAAAGGCCTCAATGCTGCTTTCAAGTATTATTCCGATTAAATCCGGTAGAGCCTGTACCGATGAACCTCGAATCAACAATCTCCAACCCGAACGTCGACTAACCGGATTTCGACCCAACAACGACGACAAGACAAGACAAAACCCCAACCTGAATGTTGACTAATCGGATTTCGAACCAACAACGATGATAAACAAGACGGAACCCCAACCCGAACATCGACTAACGGGATTTCAAAAAAAATGAACGATGATAAACAAGACGGAACCCCAACCCAAACATCGACTAACTGGATTTAAAAAAAAATGACACTAATAGACGAACCTAAGGCCTCAATCGACCTGACGAAAGACCAAATCTGGTGTAATCTGAGTTCCGGTAAACCCAAAAAATGTAGCAAATAACAATCCCAAAATAGATTCTGGCGAACTACCCTATTTTTGGCCAGATTCAACTAGAAATTGAACGAGAACGACAAGAAGATTGGGGTTTCGGGTTTGGACTGAGCAAACAGTGAACTTAACCCGATTCCAGCATAGGTTCGTTGGAATGTCTCGAGAAAACAGACGGATCTTACTCAAACTCTCTGCATCTTTTTCGATTTACTCTCAATGTGTGTATGTACGTACCCCTTTCTGTGTATCCGTGAACCCAAAAGAAGAAGAAGAAGAGAGTCGTGTATATGTTGAGAAATTCCAGTGAATATCCAAAAACCCCCGTGAAGAAAAAAAATGGAATGTTGTGTTCTTTTTTTTTTACTGATGGTGCTCCCTTCTTTTGGAGAAGATGATTTCTCCCCCCCTTCGTCGTGTGTCTTTGTTATAAATATAAATAAATGCATATAAAGAAATGCATATTGTATACGTGGGACCTCCTGTGCCAATTTCTGTTGAGTGCAAATTGAAGTGGGTATGCCTTTGTTACCATGGAACAGTTAGGTGTATTATGTGAGGGTGCGTATTGGGGTAGCGTAGGTGGGGTAGGGTATGGGGAATGGGGTAGTGATGTGTTGTCCAAAATTGATAGGAGGGATGGTTAATTTTGTTACAAAAGAATAATTGGGGATTAGGTTTGTTAGTGGGTTTGTTATTCTTGTATTTTTATGGGATATAATCATACAGGTGAGGGCACGTGTAAGACAGGGATAAAATGTGTAACTTGGGTCTTCGGGAGGGACAGAATTAGATGTCTACACCATGCCCCCTTTGAATGTAAACACGAAGTGTTTTCAAGCAAAGAAGTAGACAGCGAGACAAAATTTTGACCCGACCATTATTCAAAGAAAGAAACAGAAGGAAGAAGGACAATCGGGTCTTGACTTAAGACAACCTCCCTACCCAAGTTATGAGAGAATCAAGTCACGGGTTTTCCAAAGGATTGGAAGAGGTGGACTATACCGAGTTGGAGAGTCGAGTGAGGTTCCATCGAGGTTCCGGTCCGCGGCTCTGTTATTACATCAAAAATGAAAATTACAAGTTAAAACATAAATAAAATTACAAAAATCCTAACTATACAGCTTATTTTGGTTCTTGACTCGACTTTTATCACCCTATTCTTCAGGCGGGCCCCTGACTTGCAATTTCTTTCACCTTGTTGCTTGACTTTCAATTACTTTGATTTGTTCTCCCGGCAGGCTCCGGACTTGCTATTTCATCACCCTATTCTTCAGGCGAGCTTCTGATTTGCTATTTCATCACCCTGTTCTCCAGGCGGGCTCCTGACTTGCTATTTCATCACCCTGTTCTTCAGGCGGGCTCCTGAAACCCAAAATTAAAACTAGAACGAAAATTATCCCAAACAAGAATTATAATGAAGTAGTATTTCATTTTTGAAAGGTTGTCCCATATTCCAGGAGGGTCCTGAATTGAAAGTAAAATGCCATTTTTTTTCTGGAGGGTCCTAAACATAAAGTAAAATCCCATTTTTCAGGAGGTTCCTGAACATAAAGTAAAATCCCATTTTTAGGAAGATCCTGAATATAAAGTGAAATCCCATTTTTCAGGAGGGTCCTGAACATAAAGTAAAATCCTAGAACAGAAAGTAAAATCCCATTTTTCAGGAAGGTCTTGAATGTAAAGTAAAGTCCCATTTTTCAGGAGGGTCCTGAACATAAAGCAAAAATCCATTTTTCAGGAGGGTCCTGAACAGAAAGTGAAATCCCATTTTTCAGGAGGGTCCTGAGCAGAAAGTAAAATCTCATTTTTCAGGAGGGTCCTGAGCAGAAAGTAAAATCCCATTTTTCAGGAGGGTCCTGAACATAAAGTAAAATCCCATTTTGCAGGAGGGTCCTGAACATAAAGTAAAGTCCCATTTTTCAGGAGGGTCTTGAACAGAAAGTGAAATCCCATTTTTCAGGAGGGTCCTGAGAAGAAAGTAAAATCCCATTTTTTTAGGAGGGTCTTGAATATAAAGTAAAATCCCTGAACAGAAAGTAAAATCCCATTTTTCAGGAGGGTCCTGAACATAAAGTAATATCCCATTTTTCAGGAGGGTCCTAAACATAATGTAAAAATACCATTTTTCAGGAGGATCCTGAACATAAAGTAAAATCTCATTTTTCAGGGTCTCCTGAGCATAAAGTAAAATCCCATTTTTCAGGAGGGTCCTGAACATAAAGTAAAATCCCATTTTTCAAGAGAGTCCTGAACATAAAGTAAAATCCCATTTTTCAGGGGGGTCCTGAGCATAAAGTAAAATTCCATTTTTCAGGAGGGTCCTGAACATAAAGTAAAATCCCATTTTTTAGGAGGGTCCTGTACACAAAGTAAAATCTCACGGATGTGCATTTCCAATGGTAGCTGAATGAAGTGAAGCGAATTCGCCCCTATTTCAACAAACAGAATTTGTCAGTTAAAAACTTAGTGGTGGCTTGCAGCTCTTGGCTTCTCAAGTATCTGCCCAGTATTCGTTCCTTTCATCTTTGTTCCCAAATTGCTAACACTTGCCGTGTCTTGCCGCATCATTGACCCGGACCCATATTGAGGGAAGTGATTTTCGACTCGAACAATGGGCTTCCATTTTACCATGCCTCTGAGGTGCACCCGTTTCCCCAATCTGAATATTTCCACGAATCCAACAGCCTGTCGGTTGATAGACTTCCTTTGTTTCGTGTTGAATTATGATCATATTTCTTTCTTGTGCTGTTCCTTGGCTTTTCCTCGTATAATTGGAAAGACTAGTAGTAAATTTTGAAATCCTTTCTCGCATGTTTTGATACAGACTTGACTTAAGATGTAAAGAAATGATGGTGACTTTTATTTTGATAAATGACATAAAAAGAGAAAAAGCGTGAATGTGTAAATGAAAGAAAAGGGCAATGTCCCATATTCAAAAAGAAAACTTATCCGAATACGACAACCAACTCCAATTAGTATGACATACATTTTGGATTGAGCTGCCTGATCTTCCTATCCAGACTCCTCATTTGTTGTTGATTTTGTGCTTTTGCCACTGAGCCACTTCTTCAAATCCATTGGACTCATACATCACATTATATCGACGTCATCTTAAAAGACTTTCATCAACAAATATCTTTCTTTTCACTTTTCGCTTTTCTCTTAAACTCTCCATCGCCTTGCGGTGTCCGTGAGGGTTTTCACCAAAGACTCTCTCATTTTTATTTCTCTCCACTCACCATCGCCTTATGGTGCCTGCAAAGGTTTTCACCAATAAGACTCTCTCATTTTCATTTTCTCTCAAGTCATCATCGCCTTATGGTGCCTGCAAAGGTTTTCACCAATAAGACTCTCTCATTTTCATTTTCTCTCAACTCACCATCGCCTTATGATGCCTGCAAAGGTTTTCACCAATAAGACTCTCTCATTTTCATTTTCTCTCAACTCACCATCGCCTTATGATGCCCATGGGGTTTTCACCAATAAAACTCTCTCATTTTTTGTATTTCTTTCCTGATTTCTTATGCTGAGGGAGACGAGCGTTACCTCACAATGTATTATCATATCCATTTCATGTTAGCCTTAACGTTATCAAAAATTTATCTGAAGGACTTTCTTTGGTTGTAACTTGGCTTTTGGTTAAGGTTAGAAAAAAATGGTAGGGGATCAAACGATACTTGCAGTGGGGGTGCGACTTACAACTTTTGGAATCGACTCAAACAACACATTAACTCATGCCCTAGTTTTGTTGACTGGGTGAATCTTAAATCTTTATTTGGTTGGACCAAGCCCAAAATAGGGCAGCCTACGTATCTCACTCCCGAGAGAGGAGAATCAGGTCGGACGTAGTTCTATCAGCTTGTTCTTTGTTTTGATTTGATTTTGATTTTTTTTTTATTATTTTCGAACTCTTTCTTTTATTCTTATTTTCTTGACATTTATCTTTGACTCTATTTTGATTCCAAAAGAGGGATATGAAAGAAAAATAAAACGAAGCTCAAATGGATAAACAAAGGATGACACCATGTTTGGATAGAAGAATAAAATGCCTTCATCATGTCACTTTTCAAAAATGCAAGTACTAAACATGCAATAAAATCAACAAAGTATCAAATATCATACATAATATCTTCTGACCGCATCAGCATTGATAGCCATTTCTGCCATTTTGCCTTCAATATTTGTCAAATATAAGGCTCCATTGGGTCACACTTTCTTCACAACGAAGGGACCTTGCCAGTTAGGGGAGAACTTGCCTTTCGCTTCAACCTGGTGAGGAAGGATACATCTCAATACCAACTGACCTACTTCAAAATTCCTGGGACGGACCTTTTTGTTATACGCTCGAGCCATCCTCCTCTGATACAACTGGCCATGACACACAGACGTTAACCTTTTTTCCTCAATCAAATTCAAATATTCCATTCGGGTTTTTACCCATTTGTCATCATCAATCTCTGCTTCTACAATGACTCAAAGAGAGGGATTTCGACTTCTGCAGGAATGACTGCTTCTGTTCCATACACCAATAAATATGGAGTTGCCCCTGTTGAAGTGCGAACGGTGGTGCGATAACCTAGCAATGCAAACGATAACTTTTCATGCCACTGTGTAGATTCGTGTACCATCTTTCGCAATATCTTTTTTATATTCTTATTGGCGGCTTCTACAGCACCATTGGCCTTTGGGCGATATGGAGTAGAATTTCGATGTGCGATCTTAAACTGTTGACATACTTCTTGAATCAAATGACTATTGAGATTGGCAGCATTGTCTGTAATGATCGTCTTAGGACTTCCAAATCTACAAATGATATTGGCATGAACAAAATCTTCCACAGCCTTCCTTGTCACTGACTTGAAAGTTACTGCTCCTACCCACTTTGTGAAGTAGTCAATGGCTACCAAAATGAATCTATGCCTATTTGATGCCTTAGGCTCAATCGGTCTAATCACATCCATTCCCCAAGCCACGAACGGCCATGGAGCGGCCATTGCATGCAACTCAACAGGAGGAGAACGTATCAGATCACCGTGTACCTGACATTGATGACACTTCTGAACAAATTGAATAGAATCCCTTTCCATAGTAAGCCAGTAATAACCTACTCGAAGAATCTTCTATGACAAGACATAACCGTTCATATGTGACCCGCATACTCCAGAGTGTATTTCAACCATGATTGTCGAGGCTTCTCTTGCATCTACACACCTTAAAAGTCCCAGATCTGGGGTCCTCTTATACAAGATTCCCCCACTTAAGAAAAATCCACTAGCCAAATGCCTAATAGCTCTCTTTTGATTGTTGGTGGCGTATGATGGGTATTCTCCTGACTGAATGTACCGCTTGATATCCAAGAACCAGGGTTCTCCATCGAGCTCTTCTTCAACCGCATTACAGTAAGCATGCTGATCACGACTCTGTATATGCACTGGATCGATGTAGGCTTTGTCAGGATGTTAGAGCATTGAAGACGGAGTGGCTAAAGCATCAGCAATTTCATTGCGAATCCTTAGAATATGCCTAAATTTTACTAATACAAACTGTTGACATAGCTCTTGCAAGAATTGTCGATACGGGATGAGCTTCAAATCTCGTGTCTCCCAATCATCTTGAATTTGATGGACGAGCAAATCCGAATCTCCCAACACTAATAATTCCTGGACTCTCATATCAATAGCTAACCTCAAACCAAGAATGCAGGCTTCATACTCTGTCATATTATTAGTACAGTAGATTCGAAGTTGTACTATTATCGGGAAATATTATCCCAATTCAGAGATAAGAACCGCACCTATTCTGACTTCTTTCATATTGACAGCTCCATCGAAGAATAACCTCCAACCTGGATCAGCATCTATAACGACTTTATCGACACACGACACTTCTTCTTCAGGAAAATATGTATTTAATGGCTCGTACTCTTCATCGATGGGGTTCTCAGCAAGATGATCTGCCAAGGCTTGGGCTTTCATGGCGGTTCGAGTCACATATACAATGTCGAACTCGGTAAGCAATATTTGCCACTTTGCCAATCGACCTGTTGGCATAGGCTTCTGAAAGATATACTTCAAAGGATCCATGCAGAAGATAAGATAAGTAGTATTGGATGAGAGATAATGCTTCAACTTCTGTACTACCCAAGTTAGGGCACAACACATCCTTTCAAGAAGAGTATACCTGGCCTCATATGCGGGGAACTTCTTGCTAAGATAATAAATAGCCTGCTCCTTTTTGCCTGTGA
>NC_061122.1:199628169-199697697 GCF_002878395.1 Capsicum annuum | reverse complement strand
TTTGCCAATCGACCTGTTGGCATAGGCTTCTGAAAGATATACTTCAAAGGATCCATGCAGAAGATAAGATAAGTAGTATTGGATGAGAGATAATGCTTCAACTTCTGTACTACCCAAGTTAGGGCACAACACATCCTTTCAAGAAGAGTATACCTGGCCTCATATGCGGTGAACTTCTTGCTAAGATAATAAATAGCCTGCTCCTTTATGCCTGTGACATCATGTTGACCTAGGACACAATCGAAAGAATTGTCCATGACTGATAAATATAAGATCAAAGGCCTACCAAGCTCCGAGGGTACCAGCACGGGAGGATTTGACAACTATCTTTTGATTCGATCGAACGCTTATTGACATTCTTCAATCCATTTTACCACAACACTCTTTTTCAGCAACTTGAATATGGGCTCACAAGTGGTCGTGAGTTGAGCAATAAACCTGCTAATGTAGTTCAGTCTACCAAGCAGACTCATCACCTTCGTTCTATTCCTGGGCGGGGGCAAATCCTGAATGGCTTTGATTTTTGAGGGATCCAATTCAATTCCCCGACGGCTGAATACAAACCCTAATAGCTTTCTAGACGGAACTCCAAATACACATTTTGCCGGGTTGAGTTTGAGATTATACCTGCAAAGCCTTTCAAAGAACTTTCTTAAATCTTTAACATGGTCGGCCTGACTTTTTGACTTAATAATCACATCATCCACGTAGACCTCAATCTCCTTATCCATTATATCATAAAACATAGTGGTCATGGCTTTCATATATGTTGCTCCAGTATTCTTCAAACTAAACAGCATCACTCAATAACAATAAGTTTGCCATGGTGTGATAAAAGACGTCTTCTCTGCGTCGTCATCATCCATAATGATCTGGTGATATCCAGCATAGCAATCCACAAAAGAGGCGACCTCATGTTTAGCACAGTTGTCTAACAAAATGTGAATGTTGGCCAGTGGAAAATTATCTTTCGGACTGACTTTGCTTAAATCACGGTAATCAACACACACTCAAATTTTGCCATCTTTCTTTGGTATGGGAACAATATTGGATAACCACATGGGATAGAGAGCCACTCGAATTACTTTGGATTCAAGTTGTTTCATGATTTCCTCTTTGATTTTAATACTTACATCTGTTTTAAACTTCCTCAACGTCTGTTTGATGGGAGGGAACGCGGGATCAGTTGGCAATTTGTGAGCCACTAATTCAGTGCTTAAACCAGGCATATCATCATAAGACCATGCAAAAACATCCTTATAATCAATTAATGCTTGAATCGTTCCCTCTTTTAGCCGTGGCAAAGCATGTACACTAATTTTAGTTTCCCCAACATCTTCTTGATCCCTTAGATTTATTAGCTCAGTCTCATTCAAATTAGGATTCGGTTTGTCTTCAAACTGTTCCAACTCTTTGCTTATTTCTTTTAGTGCTTCTTCTTCATCATATTCCCTATCCTGCTTCATTACATCTTAATTAGTTTGGATTTTAAGATCAGGCTGAAAATTCCGCATGCATGTCATGTCATTAGAATCAGCATAAAGAGAACTGTGTAAGAAAAGAAAAACAAAATATATTAGACACAAAACAAAAGGGACATTGCATTTCATTAAATAAAAGATAGAAGGGTTTAAACACAGATGCCAACATAACATAAACAAACTAAAATCCAAATTACAACCCTGGAATAACTCGGATAAATAGAAAGAAAAAACAAAATAAACTACCAAAACTCCCTCCTGACGGGGAGAGGAGTGACTTCCCAATTATTGAGTCGGACAGCTGGACCTATGAATTGCACGTCTGCCATATTGGTACCTTCTCCTGCTTCAACCATATCAACTTCAATACAAAGGTTCTGGAAGTCATCAACCAATTCAACCTCAAATTCCACATGCTTCGTGACACTGCTCTTAACAAATGATTCATTGAGTAGTGGCATTGGGCAAGGGAGTGACCATATTTCCTTTTTCCTTCCCTTGGCTTTCTTCAGATCTTCAGCTGTAGGCTCAAATCCTAAACCAAACGTGCCCACATTCTCACTCGGACATATGGGATGAACTATATCGTGCAGAGATGCTCCCAAACCCTTTCCTGGCTGAAATTCGTACTTCCAAAGTTCACTCACTATCATGATAGAAGCAGAAGACAATTGCGATCCCGGTATAGCCTACCATTCAAGGATACGATTCACTGGCACTGTATCTAAAATTTTATAAACTAATGTCTCCTCTACATTATTTGCTTCAATAAGAGACAAGGGAGAATCTTCGTAGGATGACAAATCTTCTTCACCATGAATAACTACTTCTTGCCTGTTATGCTCAAACTTAATCATTTGGTGCAGTGTAGATACAACCGCCTTGGCCTTGTGGATCCATGGTCTTCCCAACAACAGATTGTAAGAGGAGTCTACATTCAATACTTGAAAATCTATGGCGAACTCAATAGGTCCTATGGTCAACATTAGTTCTATTTCGCTAATGGAATTTGATTTTGCACCATCGAGAGCCCTAACACATACATTGTTGGGCCTGATCCTATCAGCACCAATATTCAACTTTTGCAAAGTAGAAATAGGGCAAATATTTGCACCAGAACCTCCATCAATTATAACATGAGTGACGTAGAAATCTTCACACTTCACTGTAATGTAAAGGCCCGATTATGCCCTGTACCTTGAACAGGCAATTCATCATCAGAAAAGCTGATTCGATTGACCTCAAAGATTTTTCCAACCATTTTTTCAAACTGGTTGATTGTAATCTCCCTTGGAACATATGCTTCATTTAATACCTTCAGTAAAACATCACGATGCTCCTCGGAGTGCAACAACAAAGATAACAGGGAAATTTGAGCAGGGGTTTTCTTCAGCTGGTCTAATACTGAATACTCTGGCAATTTCATCTTTTTCAAAAATTCTTCAGCTTCTTCTTCGGTGATGGGATTTTTGATAGACGACGGTCCACTCGCTGTTGGCTTGGACTTTCCTAAGTTTTCAGGCACGAAACATCTTTCTGACCTATTCAAACCTCCTACCTCATCTACATCTTCCACAATTTCTTTCCCGTGATAGGTCATCACAGTCTGCCCATAATTCTAGGGAACCCTTTTCGTATCAACTATTGGAGGTTGGGTCACCGGTTTGAGGACAATAGGCGCAGCCAATGCTCCTTTCACCGTCAAGACGGGCTGACTCAGAGCTCCCACCACTGTCAACTTAGGTTTATCCTGACTTAAATCAACATACCTTCTGGCTCCTTGTACTGTGATTAGGGGTTTCTTTGTGCTTTCTTAGGCTTTATCTTCTCTCATTCTTTCCCGGTTCAATGGTATTGCTTTCAAAGACTCTGCTACATTTACCGATTTCTTCTCAATGGTCTGTATCTTGACAATAGGCTTATAACCCCTCAAAGACTCTTTCCCATCATATATTAACTCTAACATATTGGCGTCAACATGGGTTGGCAGCGGGTTCTGGTTAATGTTTGCACCCTCTGGGCCTGGACCAGCATCTAATTTGTATCAATTAAATCTTGGACAGCTCTCTTTAAATGCCATGATTTCTCGATATCATGGCCTGGCATATCAGAATAGTACACACACCATAAAGAATAATCGAGATTCCTCAGCAGTGGATTTGAAAGCCTTCCTTGATTTGGGCTTAAAACCTTCAACTTTCTCAACCTATCAAACAAGCTAGCATATGACTCCTCAAGAGGTGTGAATTGATTTTTGACCGCCTTTTCCTTCTTATACTCGGGCCTAGGCTGAAAACTAGGTCTAGAGGGGTTTTGGTAATTTCATGGAGCGAATGGGCGATTTTGTGGAGCTTGCGCACGCCACTGCGGGTAAGAAGGGGTTTGGGCATATGGCTGCGCACTATATACTGGGTACGGTGGTGGTGGAATGAAATATAAAGGGTTTTGTGGAGGGTAGTAATGGTGGGGAGGAATATATGGAGCTTGGGTGTAGATTTAGGCTTGGGATTGGGGATAGGGGCGAGGTGGTCTTTTGGGATAGGAATGGGTTCCAGCTACGACAGTCGCTACATCCTCTTTCTTTTTTTTACCTCTAAATGCGCCAGATCCACCTTGAATCGCTTGTGTGGTAGTTTTTAATGCGGCAAAACTCACTATTCGGCCGGTCTTAATTCCGTCCTCTATCATCTCCCCCATTTTAAGGACTTTCATAAAAGAGTTTTCCATTGCCGGAAGTAAATGCTGAAAGAAGGTCTCATCCTGCGCCTGAATGAAAACTTCTACCAACTTACTTTCTTTCATTGGAGGCTTTACCCTAGCGTCCTATTCACGCCACCTTATTGTGTATTCCCTAAAACCTTCAGTGTTCTTTTTCTTCATGTTGACCAAGGATTTTTCGTCCGGAATCAGGTTGATGTTGTACTGAAAATGTTGAACAAATTCAGAAGCTAAATCATCCCAGCTGGTCCATTTATTGATGTCTCGATCGGTAAACCATTCTGAGGCCAGATCTGAAAGACTCTCGCCAAAGAAGGCCATGAGCAGTTCTTCCTTTCCTCTTGCAGCCCTCAACTGGTTGCAATAACGTCTTAAGTGTGCCATGGGATCACCGTGTCCTGCGTACTTCTCGAACTTAGGCATCTTAAAACCGGGGGGCAGGTTGATGTCTGGGAACATGCACAGATCTTTATAGGAAACACTTTTATAATCTCCGATTCCTTACAAATTCTTCATAGCTTGTTCTAAACTTTTCAATTTTTGGGCTATGATATCCTGTTCCTCTGCTGCGACAGGTTTCTCCGTATTAAATGGAAATGCAGGCGGCTGAGTGTACCCATACGGTTCATTCATTTGCAAAGTAGGCTCAGGGGCATAATACTGACTATCTAGAACCTTCAGTACTGGCTCACTGGTAGACCTAGGAAGCCTCATTGTGGGACGCACAGCATATATGGGAGTTTCATGTGGTGGCGGAGCCATGAATACCGGTGTGATCGGTGGCGCTGGCTGAGCAGCGAGCCTTGATTGGGGAGCTGTCAAGGGCACACCAGAACTTCCAGGATAATAATGTCGCGGAGTGAATCCTGGCGCGTGCTCAGGTGACTCAGTAGGAGCAGAGAATTGTGCCTGAGAGAGCGGTGGGGAATTAGAGATATTCCCAAGACCTTCAGGGAGCGGAGGAGGAGGCATTCCGCTGGCCCATGCCCGGTGTAAATCTCTCAATTGTTGCCTGAGCCTTACTACCTCATCATTGTGTTCAGAACTTTCTTCCCTGTGATCCTGATCCGGGTCAATGAGCGAATTTTCAATCTCCCTGCTATCCATGGCGAGCTTTGCTTTGGATCTAGTGAAGTATGGGTGACTAGCCAGAGTGCTGCAAACCTACCACTGTTATCTGAAAGAACATACTCATCAAAGACGACATCCGTTAGGATTAGGGCACACAACAAGCATGGGAATCACATTAGTAAAATTGCCCTAAATTCATGCTCATTTCTACCAACTTTTGAGGGTAGCGAGGTCATTTTAACATCATCCTGATTTTTGTCTACACTATTTTTATCTACACTTATTATTATTTTTCTTTTCCTCTCTTTTTTTTCTTTTTTTTTTCGTATCAATCTCTGCTCTTTTCTTTTCTCTCATTATCTACCTTTATTTTATCATTCTTTATGACTTTTGTTTTTCTTTAAAAGAGGAAAAATAATGAAAAACAACAAAACAAAATGATTAGATCGAACCCAAAAGTAGGTTGTCTACGTATCATGTTGTACATGAATCAGATCTTGTGTAGTTCGGGCCAATCAATTTTTTTTTTTACGAAAACAAAAATAAACAAACAAGAAAAAGACGTAACATCATAACATTTTGAAGAAATAAAACAACAAAAACGTACAAAAGTTTGGGATCACTTTAAAACTAAACAACAAATACGAAACAACATTATAGACCCCTAAGACGACATAGGTGAAATTACTAATAAAGACTCTAATACCAAAAACAACTTGAATTTGACTTAAAGCAGACACCACCCTACAATGACAGACATATAAAAGACTCAAACTGAATAAAGATAAGAAATGCTCTTTCATACTGGTGCTCTGCGTGATGACCCTAGCCGATATTGACCTGCCTCTGAAGTTCTCTTTCTCCCATTTAAACTTTGTAGCATATCCTGTAAAGACACCCTGATACCGGGGAAGAAGCTTCGGGCCCGTATTCCTGCTTCATGAGGAGTGCACTTGGAAAGATTATTCTGACACCTTTCTACCGTCTTGAACAAATCTACTAAATGAACTCTCAGTGTTTCCACTTTAGACCCTACACTTTCATTCTGATGGTCGTCTACTATGCAGTTTTTCTGTATTCTCCCTCTAAGCTGCGTTGGTAAGGGTTGACTGATACCTTGAGGGATAGATTGAAGCCAGACCCCATATCCCTGAGTGTACCCCAGATTATCCAAACCTTCTTTGAGTGTGTCCACACCTAGCTTTGTTGCATGCTTCCAAAACTGCTCGTACTTGATCTCACCTAAGGCTTGGTCCTTGAAGTACTCAACATCCTTCAGAAGATCCACTGCTGGTGGCACGTCCTGCAGCCTACCTAACTGGCGCATTACCCTCGAAGGACTGTATGGTCTAGTGCAATTGAGCCCTAACATAACTAAAGGGAGCTGCGTTCGACAACCCAACAAGATTATCTTCGGTCGAAGCCACAGATAAGTCCACAAAATGTTATCCCTGGTTCTTGATTCAAGAAGTTCAATCCAAGCCTCGACTCCCACGGGTAGCGAGAATTTATCTAAACGCAACCTGGTGTCCATGGCTTTCACTCGGTTAGGAATACAATGATCTAACACGTCTGGTTTAACTAAAGAAGGCGCATGCAAATGCTCCATCATCCATAACTGCAATATCAGGTTACTGCCCTCAAAAAATCTCCTTCTCGCCTTCACTTTGGTTAGAGCCTTATATATTTCTGTTAAGATCATAGGTATGAGAATGAACCTGCCCTTTTGATTAATGCCCTTATCGTTTTGATCCTTATGAAATAGGGCCATCACCACAGATTGCAAACGGGTATTAATTCGTCTTTTTTCTAGTGGAAACACTAAAGTACCTAACAAAGCGAGGGCGAAGACCTCAAGACGCTTTCTCTCCCACTTCTCCTTAGTCACATGAAATTCATCCCAAAAGCAATCAAAACCTTCCGAGGGCCCGAATCTAGTGAACAAAAATCTAGGGAAACCCACGAATCACTTAAACAACAAAAACGGATACCCTTACTTTTTAAACCACAAGACTGTAAAAATCTCATGCCTATTTGATTTCGTGCTCGTATCATATCTTTCTCGATATAGGGCAAATGCAACAAACCAGATATTTCTGCCAAAGTAGGAGTCATTTCACATTCCCCAAACTTGAATACCAAACCATTCGGATCCCAAAAGGTCAACAAAGCCCCTATTAAATCTGGACGAGGGGTAACATGCAGAAGTTCCGTAAGATCACCTAATATTTTAACCAGTTTCTGCTGATCAACATAGTTAAACATTTCCCAGCATCTGATTAACTTTTTGGGCACTTTGACAACCATCATAACTCTAGACTTGGTGGACAAATCCATCCTATAATAACACACAAGACATTATCTCAAAAATTCGACAGGAGTAGAAGATTCCCAACCCTTGGGATTTTTGACGCAAACATATGATGATGGGACAGACAAGATCCATGACTCCAATTTGCCGAACAGAAGTACTAAGCGAAATCAGTCTACTTGGCAAACAAATCTAGATTACGGGTCGAGAGACTTAGGCTAATACTAAGACAAAGGCCGACACAAAAATTACCGGACCCACCGAGGGTTGCCTACATATCCCAACCCAAGGGAAGGGAATCAGGTATGTGTAGTTCATCCAAATTGGACAATTAACGATTAACTACTAAATGGACCCTAACTTAAGAGACACAATCAAAACAAACGAATAAAACTTTTTTAGATTTTCAACTAGACATTTCAACTAAGACTGACACCACCAAATATGAAGACAAAACTTTTTGGTATTTTTTTTTTTTTTGACAAATAAGTAGAAAAGGCGAAGAACAAAAGCCATAAAGAACTCTAAAATAAACTACGACATTCCTCCTTTTTTTTTTCATTCTTTTCACCACACTTTTTCTATTTTTTTTCTTTTCATTTTTACCTACGCACCTTACTCCTAACAAAATTTATATATATATATATATATATATTATTTTATTTTTTAAAAATCATTCCGTCAAATGACCACGTTACCCTTAAAAATGCAACAATTAGCACATAGGGATGCTTTAGAGGAGAGTCTCCTACAAAGGGCCATGTGGGTCCCGCTAGATCTCAGTATGATGCACATAAGCATGACCTAAAGGCTGACCTACGTTTGGTTTACTAACAAGGATGTTCGGGGGAGCATATGGTCGATAGTGGCTGCTTTTCTTTCCACCTACTCCATAACACCGACGGCTCCCCCCCTAAAATAAGGGTGACTCAACTAGAGATTGTGTACAACATGTGTACTACAGACTTGTTGCAGAAAGAAAGCCGGGGGGTGGACTCATGATGCCAGATAAAAAGCGGTAACACATAAGATAAATACTATAAACAAAGAGCACGAAAAACACAAAATTGAAAATAACGTAAACAATAACCACAAACAATGCTTATACACTCGTAATGCCAAACAAAGCTGATACGACTCCAAAAATAGCTCGAATTCTGAAAACTTGTCATTGTCCCTAGCAGAGTCGCCAGAAGCTGTCACACCCCTTTTTCACGCACTCCAAGAAAAACGTATATTTTAAAGTTCGAAAGGGTTTTATTATTTAAGTGACAAGAAATGAAAATTTATTTCGGAAAAAGATTATTTACATTTTTATTCAGAGTCGCCACTTGGCATAATCCGGTATGCCAAGTCACCTTTGAAAAATCCTTTTCAAAACTATTTGACTCTTAAACTGGTTTGCGAACAGAGATTCCGGCTAAGGAATTCTGTTGACCGAGGGGAAGGTGTTAGGCATCCCTCGATCTCGTGGTTCAACCACGATCGCTTGGTAGAGTGTATCGACTATTTTTGACATTATGAAATGTATAAACCACACAAAAGAACGCAAAATAATCAAACAACAAACAAAATAAAGCAGTCCAAAAACGTAAAGTCTAGTCCAATTATACAGTCCGAAAAATAGAAAAAAATACGAAAATATAAATCCTAGTCTAAACTAAATCTAGATTAAGATCCAATGCCTTCCCCGACGCTGCGGGCCTTCATCACGATCATTTTCCGCCAACATGATACGTCGGGGCATTCCCCGATGAATAAATACAAGTGATCTCGGGGCATTCCCCGGCTAAAGAAATACATCTAAATTAAACACGATAATCTAGAAAGAGACATTCACGCGCACATTCCGACATCCCACGAAACACTTATTCCTACATTTCGCCTACCCGGCCTACGTTTGCCTATCCGCTCGACGACATATCGCATTCAACATTAACAATGTATCAAAAATATCATAATATTCACTTCTATCAATTTTCGATTCCCGTCCCCAAATCTATTTCAACCAACATGATTAACACATGCTTCGATTTATCAATTCACTTTTCAAAGTCCAAAACCAACATCAACCAACACATAACACATATTCAAACATACCAAACACGCAAATTATTTAGGATTACATAAAATTGAGAGGAGCAAGGATAGAATTGAACCTTCCGAATATCGATTTTCGTTGATAATAATATTTAAGAAAACCCGAATCAAAAGGCCTCAATGCTGCTTTCAAGTATTATTCCGATTAAATCCGGTAGAGCCCATGCTGATGAACCTCGAATCAACAATCTCCAACCCGAACGTTGACTAATCGAATTTTGACCCAACAATGACAACAAGACAAGACGGAACCCCAACCCGAACATTGACTAACTGGATTTCGAACCAACAACGATGATAAAAAAGATGAAACCCCAACCCAAACGTCGACTAACTGGATTTCAAAAAAAATAACACTAACAGACGAATCTAAGGCCTCAATTGACCTGATGAAAGACCGAATCCGGTGTAATATGAGTTCCGGTGAACTCAAACAAGGCAGCAAATAACAATCCCAAAACAGATTCTGGCGAACCACACTGTTTCCGGCCAGATTCAACTAGAAATCGAACGAGAATGACAAGAAGATTGGGGCTTTGGGTTTAAACTGAGCAAACAGTGAACTTAACCCGATTCTGGCATAGGTTCGTTGGAATGTCTTGAGAAAATAGACTGATCTTACTCAAAGTCTCTGCATTTTTTTTTATTTACTCTTACTGTGTGTATGTACGTACCCCTTTCTGTGTATCCGTGAACCCAAAAGAAGAAGAAGAAGAGAGTCGTGTATATGTTGAGAAATTCCAGTGAATATCTGAAAACCCTATTGTGTTCTTTTTTTTTTTACTGATGGTGCTCCCTTCTTTTGGAGAAGATGATATCTGCCCCCCCTTTGTCGTGTGTCTTTGTTATATATATAAATAAATGCATATAAAGAAATGCATATGTGTATACGTGGGACCTCCTGTGCCAATTGCTGTTGAGTGCAAATTGGAGTGGGTATGCCTTTGTTACCATGGAACAGTTAGGTGTATTATGTGAGGGTGAGTATTGGGGTAGGGTAGGTGAGGTACGGTATGGGGCATGGGGTAGTGATGTGTTATCCAAAATTGATAGGAGGGGTGGTTAATTTTGTTACAAAAGAATAATTGGGGATTAGGTTTGTTAGTAGGTTTGTTATTTTTGTATTTTTATGGGATATAATCATACAGGTGAGGGCACGTGGTAAGACAGGGATAAAAATGTGTAACTTGGGTCTTCGGGAGGGACAAAATTAGGTGTCTACAAGTTACGTTCCCAAAATTCAAAGTTAATATTCCCAAATCATGAAACAAAAAATACGTAAGAATTAGAAACACAATGCAAAGATTAAGAATGATATTTATTGAACCAAATATGAAATACAACAACAAATAGCATCCACCCGAAACAAAATAATACTACAATCAATTCACCCGAAACAACTCATATCTCAAAAAGGAAAAAAAAGTACAAACAACCAATACTGATGCTAATAAGAGCAGAATTTTAATTGAAGAGGCTCTAACAAATATTCCACTCGTCAAACTAAAAAATGTTCATTATGACCTCTACAAGACATAAATTCCTTCAACCAAGGAAAATATTATAGTAAAAAGAACCCATTGGAGACTAATGTTTCTTTTAAACAGTAAAGACCTTAAAGAAGAAATTGAAATAGAAATACTCTAAATATAGGAAATTAAGAAAGGCTTTAGGAACATCTACCAAAAATCAGTTTCCCAGAGAAATACAATCCCGGAGCAATACAATCATCGAAGAATAGCTACCGCCGGAGAAATACAATTGCCGGAGAGAGGTCGAGCCGTGTCACTGAATGCTGGTGTCATCAGAGAATAGCTACCGCCGTAGTGAGGTCGATTCGGGTCAGTTGTGATGGAGCAGTCTAGGCTTTTGAGAGAAAGAGGGTTTTTGAGGTTGTAGCGTGAGGTTGTTTGCCCTTTTGAGAAAAAGTATTTTGAGAGAAAGAGGTTGCTTTTGGTAAAAAGAATTTTGAGAAAAGAGGCGCTTCTGAGAAAATACGAATTCGTGGATTTATTCACTAACTTTGTGTTTTTTTTAAGTATAGTGGGGGTTTCAACCGCCCCAAAAATATTCGCAGTTTATTTTTAATTATAGTGGGGGTTTTAACCACTATAATTGTAATTAAAATAGCAGGGGGTGTATAAATCCCTGCAATTTGATATATTTGTGGAGATTAATACCGACCCCCACAGTAAAATCTCCACAAAATACACTTTTTTTTGTAGTGTTTGATGTAAAAGGGGGAGGGAAAGATGACAATCCACCAGATATGGCAACTACTTTTTATGAGTCTCAAAAGAAAGATAACAAGCTTGTTGAACCTGAAACAATTAAAAAACATGTGTATTTGGTAAATTGAATAAGCATATTAATTGCATTAAATTATATGGAATACCGATAGAAAATGTCTTTATATATTTTGTAGGCTTAAATAGAACAAATGGTGATTGCAGGCCATCTTTAGTAAGCATAGAGATTGTTGAAAAGTGTTGTGGACCTCAAAATCGTAGCCATGTAATATGCTTTGGAGGTGGAGTAAGGGTGAAAGACTTAAAAGGTGGCACTTCCTCCAAGGCTGAATTATTGTCCACGCTACGTTCTAATCAAGAGTAAAAAAATACTTGAATGAGAAAAATAAATCCTTGAATGATTGCCTGTCTACCTTAGAAGATACAATAAAAGAAATAACGAAATTGAAAGAATTCTTCACTGCTTAACAACAACAAGTCAGGGCTACAACATCGCCCATTTCAACTGAATGATTAATTATTTATACTATCAAAGTTAGTGACCATATACATTCTCACTCCTCTTTGTATCTTTATTGTATTGGTTTGAGAAATTTTGTATGCATTAACTGTAGAAAACTTGATCATCCATAGATAACTGATGGATATCTAAAATTTTTGTGTCTCATTTAGTATCGGTGTCATATCAACAACCTCAAAATCAACATCATTCACCCCTAAGATCTCCACATTATTGCCCTCAGACACCTATTATGCACTCTCTGTAAGCAACTCATCAATAGGCTACAAACAACCAAACACTCCTTAATGTGGTGGAATAAGAGTGTCAAACACACTCAAATCTTATTAAAACATCTTGATGTCCTTCTTAACCTTAATTGTATCAGCTAGTAGCTCTGCAACAACACTATCTCCTTCATTCCCTGGACAAAAGTCAATTATGTATTCAAAAACTATTTTGAGTGAGTATAGGCTTCAAAATATTGTAAATCATATCGTAAATTCATTTATGAATATCGAGGACCAGTTGTCTCAAAGTACTATTATTTTTTTGAGTCTTGTTAGCTATTGCTGGAATCTGATGCTAGAGGTAGAATGTAAAAGTTGTCGTGGCATGGAAGGAGTTGGACCGGAAGTTGTATTCCTAATAAATAGGGAGTAGGAGTGGGACAGTCAATTAGGATGGTAGGAGTGGTTTAAGCAACCTCAAAACCCATAACATCCACAAGACCGGCCACTTCAAAAACTAAAGAATCAACATATCTCTAATTCTAGAAAAATATATACAAATTAATGTACTAATTTGTTGAAATTTTTTTTAGGTTGGAACTTAATGGCATCGAAAAGTAGATACAGTGAATAAGAAAAGTTGTCTACATTGCTACTCTATATGTATACTCTTGTAATTTAAGTTCTCTACTTTGAGTTTGATGGTATCTCATCAAATTGGAGTATGTTTTCTAAAAGAAAAAGATGTTTCTATAGAAATGGTGACTGTGATATTGTGTGGACTAACCAAGGTTCAACACGTAAGTTCATTCTTCCATTAGGGACTCTAGTGAAAGAGCTACCTGAAGCAAAAATAGAAGACGACTAGACACCCTTCATGCCTATGAATTGCTCCAAGCATACTGTTTATGTTATATAGGTAGTGTATACTACTAAATACATGGATCAACAATGTGAAAAATTAATATAGAATTCTTCTAGAAGTAATTAAATTCATATTTAAGGCATGTAAAATATATTCACTCCTTTTTATGGCATTATTCGGGACTTCTACAAATAATCTGATGACTTTTATGAAGGACATAAAGTCCAGTTTAACTGTTAATTACCTATTCAAAACCAAGTTGCAAAAAGAGGCAAGGAGGCTATCCAAATTACAGATTTGGGATTTAATGTAAATTGCACTCACCTTTGATGATGTTGTTGTTTCATATCAACACTATAAATTACTGGATGTTAAATAAGTACTTGATTGTTTATCTAAGGTGTATATATATTATTGTACGAGCTAAAAGAAGTTGTTAAGGAACTTTAAACAATTGTCTGGGTTAAGATTTGAACTCTTCAAGCTTTGGTTGGACTGTTATGTGTTATAGGACTAAGCTTTGTGTATATTCTTGAACTCGCACTCTTGTTAACTGCTGAAGTATTTGATTATTCTTAGTGTGAATATATGATGTACATATTGGGCGATACTTGTTACGTCGTCTCTATTAAATGATTCGTAGAGCTTTCTCTGCACTTGAGTGTTTAAAAATTGAATTTGATACTTTGATATATACTTGATTTATATCGAGCATATGAGGTAGGGTTAGGATGTTTGATTATTATTGTAGAACTCCTGTTATGAACCATTAGATTGTATTGTTTATACCAACTAACCATTATTGGTGTCTCAAGCAATTAAAATCCTAATAAACATTATTCACTTGTACTTCAAATGTGTTTACTTTAGTTGTTGTTATATAAATGGTACCATCATCTTTACTTATAATTTATGAATAGCTGAATCGATCTCACAGATTATTTTTCTCCTGAAGTGATGTTCTAAATTTCTGCTTTACTGTTGCAGGAGTTACTTGATTAAGGTGAAACAGTAGGAACTGAAAGTTGAGGACTTGATTATTTTTTGACGTTGTGATGGAAGCTGACAATTTGAACTAAAAGTCGATGACTTAAACAGTAGAAATAGGAGTTACTTGATTATTTTATTGCTATGTATTATAATTTTATGGAAAATTTGATATCATACTCTATCTCGATCGGGATGGTAACTATGTTTTTTGTGAAACAAATATTGAAACTAATATCATGGGATGTTAACTATGTTTTCTGGTCTCTAATTATAGCATGTTTTTGTATCGAGATTCTCGATAGCAATTTGATATTTATTTGATGAAATTTATTATTATGTGATATTATTGTGGTTAATTAGAGACTAGAAATATTGCTCGTCTTTAAATATTTCTCTAGGATGAGATGTTGCTCGTCTTTAAAGGTTGATCTAGGACTAGAATGTGTCTCTCCTTTAGAGGTTGATCTAGGACCATGATGTTGCTCGTACTTAAAGTTGATCTAGAAAAAGAATTTTGCTTGTCGCTAAAGGATAATTATGACTAGGTAGTTAATCTATTTGGGATGAGAAATACCACTGCGAAAAGATAATTATGATGATGTAGTTAGTCTATTTGAGACAAGATATTCCATCGCTAAAAGATAATTATGACCAAGTAGTTAGTTTATTTGGGATGAGAAATACCGTCATAAAAAGATAATTACGATGAGGTAGTTAGTCTATTTAAGATAAGATATACCGTTCCTAAATGATAATTATGACTAGGTAGTTAGTCTATTTGGGCCGAGATATATCATCGCAAAAGGATAAGTACGACCAGGTAGTTAGTCGATTGGGACAAGATATATTGTCGCTAAAAGATAATTACAACCAGTTTTTTGTCGTCTCAAGGGGATTTTAAGGAGCGACTTATTAGACTTGCGACTTATTAGACTTGTCGCTAATGAACTTTTGCGGCGGATTTTGTTAGGATGGGACACAACCGGATTTTTCCCGTCCTTAAAGACCAATTGTGACAAGATTTGGATATTCTGGGTCCAGGTTTCTCTTCCTTCTAGGCTATTTTTCTTATAGTGCAAACAAATACAACTATATCACAAAGACTCAATGGTTTGGCCTCTACCATAAGATCAGAGAAATTATGTGGGTTTTCTAATTCATCACCACTCGCCAGTCTTTATCTGCACTTATCTTTATAGGGAAAAAATTCCTAATTTCTTGCAGATATGAAGCGGTTATTATCCTGCGAAAGGGATACAAGTAGTTTACTAGTTGAACGGGGCACCTCAAATGGGCATTATGGCACATCTTCGAGAGATATGGGAAGTTTTTGTTGATACAATTGAAGAACTCATGGATAGTACAACGGATTTGTCAAGTTTTATACCAGATTGGTCCATCATTCTTCATGAACTCATGAGGGAAGGGGGGGACAGACCAAATAACCCTGAGCTTGAAAGTGAAGGCTCGGTCAGAGCCATGATCAATGAACTAAGACAAACGGTAAAGTGGTAGTACTTCATTATTTTTTCTTGAATAAGGCTTACTCTAAGGCTTCTAATCATCGAGATAGTGGTCATTCCTAGTCATAAGATGGCTCGTGATCTTAGGCGTATTTATACACCTAAGTATCATTAGCTACATATATTTAGCTTAGTTTGGATGACTTAGTGTTGTTTATGTGAATAATCAGTGATATTTGTGTAATTGTTTGCCAATCCTCATGTTTAGGTGGTTTATAGTTTAAATGAATTAATATAAGAGTCACAATGGGCAAAGAAAGATTAAACGAGATAACTAGTTCAATTGGGCTAAGCAATACTTGTTCTTGTATGATTTTTTATGTATTTTGTGTATTTTATAATATAATACTTGTGATGAGATATTTTAGGAGTCTACTAGAGCTGTTATAGGTGATAAAGGAAGTCGCACATGAGCTACAAGTGATGATGGAATATGAGCAAGCTTGATGTGAACTAAGAGACGAAGTGTCACAACCTGAGGCTACCCCGACAATGGTGCTTACAGTCAAAAGTGACTACAAGCTAACCCATGAGCTGGTACCTACTGTGAGCACTGAGTAAACTGATAAATAAAGACATATGCGGAAACAACTAATAATGTCATAAGGTTTTAAATACTGAAAATACAACTGAGTTTGCAAGATTAAAACATCTGCAAAAAATACTGAAATCCAATTGATAAGTCTGATAAACTAACTGACTTTCTGAATGTTTAAAAATCCTCTAACTAACTGACTGTGGAGTTTATGGGAAATCCCCCCAACTAACTCTAACTAACTGTAATAAAGAGATGCTGAAATAACTAAATAAAAGATAAACTTGTCCTCGAAGGATGAGGACTCACCACTGCTGCTGCTGCTGTAACACTAAACTTATCTAAGCGCGGTCAGGAAACTGAGCATCCGAACCTATGATATAAGACATCATAGCGTAAAAAAAAGTATGCGGTCATTACTTTGAATGTATTGATATATGAGATTAGGTTAGGCTGTAATGCAAGGGTTAACTGTGCATGAACTAATGACTGACTGAATAGCATAAAATAACTGAGTATGCATGCATGAAATAGTTGAGCAAAACACATAAAAACTATAGAATCCGAGAATGCATGACCAAGCATATATTATTTCTAAGATAATCTATAAACTGAAACACTGAAATCTGATAATTGAATTACGATAAGTTGTATGATTTGGTCAAGCAAACCTAAACTAAACTCTATACTGAATACTGAACTGAGAGTGTAGGAGGTATCATCTAACCGACATGTCCTAATTTGAGCTAATCGGGGTCCAACCTATACCCCAGTTGGAAGGGTATTAGTACCGTCCCACGGGCACTAACACATGGTTGTCTGGACCCACTAAACTAGTGCTAAACTGATGGGTGACCCCTAAGAGAATGTCTGTCCTAAATTGGCGGGTGATATCTCAGAGAATTTCAGTCCTAAAATGGTGGGTGACATCTCATAATTCCATGTTGGCTTTATAGTTTTGGAACTTAGGGACTAATTCTAAGGACCCAGTCCTAGCTGGCGGGTGAGCCCCCATCCCTAGGTTTGCTTGGTGCTAAATCCTACTCCTAACTGAATGACACTGATTACTGACTGAACTAAGTTTAACTAAACAAATAACTGATCGTAGTAACTGACTGAAGGATAATGCTCATGGTATATCTGAAATCATTCTGAAGATACTAAAATTGTGTAAACAGCTAAGTATCGGGTATTCATAACTCACCAACACTGAATGGAAATAACAATGATGACATATAAAGCTTTAAAAATCATAGTAGGAAATCATTGTTCAAAATCCAATACTTAGACATTTCATCAAACACAGGAGAGTCATGAACTTAAGCATGGGAATGGGTAAATCGTATGATAATAACATAATTAGAATACTAAAACTATGAGTTAGGGATTTAATATAATATTTTTATCATTTATACGTATGAAGGCTCATTCCATCAAAACACTTGTAAACTCAACACATATATCAAAATTCATAAGAGCTTCATGGAAATAATTCATCATAAACTTGTAAAATTCATCATTTAAAATATAAAAATGGATTCTTGGACTCTATGGGTGAATAGGGCCCATGGATGAACATCACACATACCTAAAACCTTAAATCTTGAAAGCGAAACACAAATTTTTAAGCTTCCTTGAAGGTTCTTGGATTTGGGAACTTGATTTATCGGTTTGCTTGAAGAGGAGGTAATTAAATTTGATGAACTTGGGAATGATTAGGGTTTCTTTGAGAGGATAATTAGGGAAAAGGGCATATAATGCTCTAACCGACATTTTAATTTGTGTTTTTCTAAATTGGATTGAGGGTAAAAGACAAGATTGCCCCTCAGACATTTAAATTTGCAACTGGAACAAAGATTAAAGGCTCGCCGCAATGTGGTGAAGGCTCCATTGTTATACCCACCGAGACGCGCCACTATCGCGGTGAGGTTCTGGAATTGAAATCTTCACACGACCCAATCCTTATCTAAAAAATATAAAAATCTTCCGAGACATGCTCTTTATACCCCTGAACATGAATTAACTCAAAAACCTACGTCTCGGAGCCAGAAAGACCAGTTTAAAAATCCTTGAAGTTAAGTGTCCAAAAATAAGACTAGGTCCCCAAAACTTAGCTAAATTTTCAGGCTTTAAGCCTCTTATGCATACAACTAGGAGCTGAACTAAGATAAGTATAATACGGGGTATTACACGAAGCCAAACAAAATTATGCGTAGTTACACCACCCTCTATACCACACCCTTTATTCCATGGAATGGGATACACATTGTGCCTCCAAGCAGCGATGCACTTCATAACAACTTGAAATTTGCCACTGTTTTGGTTTTGCTCTAGGATCCGTAACACTCACCTTATAAAAGTGAGAGAAAGTAGACTTAAAGTCCTAATTTAAGTTAGAAACATGTGGTACTTGTACCTAATCCCCATGGGACCTATTTTGGAAGACTTTTAGGCTATATAAACTTTAAATATGTGACAAAGAAGGGTGGAACACGCCAGAGCAGTCCACAACACGAAATTAACACACACTCTAAAATCAACTAAAACTAGGTTTTCTACTTGGTTTAAGTTAGGGGCAAAGTGGTAAGTGCACCTATTTCGTTTGGGGAATATTATAGATGAATTTATGGGCTATATAAAGATTACATACCCGAAATTATAAATATCTTTGGAGTGTACACGATTTGGGGAGGAAAAGAAGACCTCAAGGAGCTCAAACTAGGGTTTTTTCTTCTTGTAATTTTCTTTCTTGTAGTTTAATTTTATGAAATCATATATGGTGATTATTTGTAAGATTATGAGTGGATAAACACCTCTTTCTAGGGTTGAGGCTACAACCCAGAGGCAGATCTAGGGTGTTAGATGAGGGTTCCCAGAAACCCAGTAACTTTTATGTGGATCTTTTATTTATATTAAAAAATTTAGTAAATATATAAGAATTATAAGTTGGGAACCCATAAATGAAGTGTGTCATTGGTCTAGTGGTAGAGAAAGAGCTTGCTAAAGCTTTGTAGGCCCCTTGGTTGTGGATTCTAATCCTGTAAGCCATTATATTTTGATATTTTATTTTGCTCAAGGAACCCACAAACTTTAAATCCTTGATTCGCCTCTGCTACAACATGATTGCTTAATTATGGTTGCAATTGGTTAGTATGTTTATTACGTAAAGTGATTGTTCTTTCATTCTTGCTTTACTATTCTAAAGAGTCATGAACTTTAGGACAAATTCAAGTCCAATTGGACATAGGAGTGATGGGACAATACAAAGAATGTAGGGAGTATGGATCATGTCTTTAATTGATTAGGTTCTAATTGTTAAAGGATTATTTGCGGTTAAGATTGGGATATACCTAAATGCCTCACTTGGTTAACAAAATAGGAAGATAACTTAGTCCATCCGAATTAGAGACTCAAATCCCTACTCAACGATATAGTTGTGAGACTAATATGGGTAGAAGACTAAGAGGGTGACCATCCCCGAGTTGTACTATCAACCTCGTAAGTCAATAATCACGATAAACACCAACATTGGCTATAAACTATAGTTATGCATGAATGTGTAGTATGTCTTAACCCTGGAATCTCTCCTTATATAGCTTACAATCCAAATTTCATACCGTTATTATTTTTGTTGTTTAGCTTATAATTACAATCCTATAACCCTATTACAAACCCACACTTATTAAATTGAAAAATGTACTTGGAATTGGTGAATAACTAACCTCAAGCTTTGGGTACGACAACTCGGCTCTCACGAAGAGTCAATTTACTACTTGTTTGACCATTTACACTTACGTGCGTTGTTGTATGCAACACTACACTATACATGCCCCCCATTCTGAAGAATCCCATACAGGATGGTTTCAAAATGACAAAAATCTCCAAGTAAGATGAAAGGAAGGATCCTTGGAAGCACATAATCAAATTCAAAAAATGATGAATAGGACCAGACTGACCCTAGGAGAGGCAGAAATGACCATGGTAAGGGAGTTAAGGGGGACCCTATTAGGAAAGGCGTTGGAGTAGTTCTCATTCCCGCTAGATAACTCTATACTCATTTAACATAGTGGCCATAAGCTTCACGAAGGCCCCTGGATAGGAGGAGAAAAACGGTGAACTTAGGCCTATGGTATACCATTCTAAATCCACCAAGTTGCCACTTCACCCAGGGATGTGATCCGTTCAAATAAGGAATAAGCGGTTTGGAACTAGGTCGCATGCAAAAACCCTCATTACAAGTGCCTCAGGGTCTCTTGATGGTCCTATGCATCCATTAGAGTAGAGAAGCACATCAAGTGTAGAAAATTGTGATGTCAGAACCGTACCATAAAAAGCTTGGAAAGCCTCTAAACCAAGGAAAGGAAGTACGATAAGTTTGGCTTACCGAGGTCGAGAAGACAAGCCAGTAGTTAAGGATCTATGAGGATAGGATCTTTTCTTTCCTTAATTTTTTTAGTTTAACAATTTTTTGGTTTTGCAGACTGAAACGAAGATGCAAGAATAAGAATGCATGGCTGCTTCAGGACGAAGAACATAAGCTAAGAAGGCCTGGAAAGACAAGTTACACTCTCTTCCATCGCATAGCTTTTTATCCTAGGTGAATTTTTCACCAACCAAGTTAATAGTTGGTATAGCCGCAGTAGGCACTATGACTATTGTGTTTATGATGTCCTATAACAGAATAATGAATGAAAAAACTAGTGTCTATTTGTGCTTATTATTTGGATACCCTCCCGGTATTGAAATAGATATATGGGGTGGATCGCAAACTATCCATCAATAGTGAGGGCCCTTGGGTTCATAATTTTTTTCTTTTCAAAGGGCCCTGAGAAGGATAGCCTAAAGGTGATCCTAAAAGAGGAACAATATTACGACTTCAGAATCCATGGAGCGAGGGATTTGAATATCCCGATATGAGCACTTAGGACTCACTTCCATGGGCGCAAGCGTCCCTATAGGACCTCTCCAAAAAATAATATTTACGGATAACACATGGGCTGATCATCTAATCATGGGGAAACCCAGTACCATGTTGCCACATGCTCATCTTGAAAGTGCCCGAACATGATGCTTAATGTAAATTAATTATTATGAGTATTTTTCAACCATCCCCTAAAGTTTTCTCCTCTGGGTAGATATGGACTATTCTGAGTGTTCATACACCAAAGGTACGTAGTAAACTATCTAGGAGATGTACAAACCTAAACGCTCAATAAATTTTAAATCAAAGGGATCCCTCATTGTTTTTTCGAGGTTCTAAAATGCCTGAGATGCCTATGGTCGAACAGGAGAGCCAACGACCCAAAAGGCTTGTGAAAATAAGAATGACCAGTAGCCAACTATGTCATCATAAGCCCAATGGTCGACACAACCATCCAGAGCCCTACCATAAGATTGGCGAACATTGTTTTTTTTAAAAGAATGACAAACCCTTATGCTAATGAGTGATCAAGGGCCTAGGGATAAACATGGTAACATTTTATAGCGTAGTACAGGAGATATGTTTTCACAAAAACAACAGTATTATTAAAAAAATAAAAGGGAAAGAGAAAATAAAAATAAAAATGAGAAATGAGGCAAGACTCCCCGTAGAAGCAAGACAAACATCTAAAATCTTCTTTTTATTATTACACTGGGATCCTTGAGTAGGAATCGAGATTACAAGGTAAAAAAGAAAAATGAACGAAATGTGTGAAAAATACATATAACATAAAAAGAGAAGAGAAGGTGGACATGATGATATTCTAGTTTCAAAGAATGGCTTGATAGACACGGGTTTTATTTATGATAGCTGCTCCAAGGTTTGAAGCCTCCTGTAGAAGGATATGTGGACAGGTCCCAGAGGATGCTCCCCGGAGTAGGATTTACCCTGACCCTCCTAATCAAGTTAGATCAGAACTTGATGAGGGCATCCAGGAGCCAAAGTGCCTCCTCAACCAACAGGATAGAAGAATAGGTGCAACTTCCTAGAAGGATAAGAGGAGGGATGAATGGGGGATCCATCATCCATTATCATCAACTTAGACCCCAACATATCCCAAAGTAGTAACCAAACTAATCACCATGCTAGGTATTCCGGGTTAAAGGAATTATAAACATGGTTGGCTATACGAGAATTACAAACTATGCTGCACGATTTTGGGAAGAGCCCTATTAAGGTCTCCTTAAGGCAAAGAAAGTTGTTTTGAGAAGAAAGATGTGGCTAGGTTTGGATCGGTAGGAATTGCTTCCTTTTATAAAAAGAATAATGGAAGCTGAAAAGGTGCGGATGCAGCCGATACCTACTAAGTAGATGGTTGAAATGCTATGTAGAGACCAAAGTGACCTATTCAACTCTTCGCTTTCCTAGGCAGGGCAGCCTCAAAATTGGTGAATTATTCAGGGAGGAATGTAATAACAAAATTTATGAAAAACACTTTCCAAGGTGATAAGCCTAAGGCAATAAAAAAGGAACCAAAATATATTTATTTACAACAAGCATATACAAATAGGTCCTACAAACTTGTGGTTTCCTTAACAATATGATAGGACTTCCTTTTAGAAGGGTTTTTTGACCGCTATCTGACCTTTTGTCGATGAAATACATAACCAGGTTTGGGACTTGGTAATCACTCCTTCTAGGTATAAGTTACATTTCTTCACACTGATAAGAATGTAGGCGTGGCTAAATTGGGTATCCCTCACTCTGATAGGGCCAACCTTTTCCATTGTCATCTTTCCTTATAAAAAGGCATTAACCCATTTTTTTAAATAGCAAATCTCAGCTAAAGTTCCATCTGACTGGCGAGATAAAAGAGCTCTCATTATGGTAAGGACATAGGCAAGAGGAATGAATCTATTATTGAAGTTCTTCCTGCACTTGCAGAAGGAGCTCAATCTAATCAGAATTAGTAGATATACTTTGGCAGAAAAAGTACACTTTATCTTCCCGTAGATTGGCTTTGTTTGGTGTCAATCCTTTTCAAACTAGATCATGAGAAACTTAGCCATAAGCATCTTGTACTCAGACGTTTGATGATTTGATGAACCAAGGCCTCTAGAAGGGGGGTCAAACCCCAAGGTTGGCTAGAGAATCCTCTAGACCGACGAGTTTAGATATTCATTTCTTTTTTCTCCATAAAACATTGAGGGGTTACAGTCATGGTAATACTGGCCTGGGGAAATGAAAAGATGATACATCAGTATAGGAAAGAGAAGAGTCAGGGAGAATTTGGGTCAAAGAAAACTCACCATCGAGGCATAGTGAGTCGCATTATTTATCAAACATTCAAACGTGGCCTTTTCAACCCTCTAATGGTCCTTTGAAGACATCAGGATGCCAAAATAGTCTGCCACTTCGGCCAATCTCAAAATAGGGCTTAGCTCCTACATAATGATTGGAAAGTCGTGCAACGACATTAGGGTGTAGGACCAGGTTCAACCCCAGTTTTTACTAAAGAAGGAAATTCTTTGGGTGGTAAAGATGTTGGAGCATGGACGTCTGAAGAAGGAACAATTTATGAAGATTGGAGAAGCATCACCCAGATAGGAGAATGAAACGCGAAGGAAGAAACTTTTCTCATCCTGACAAAAGTATGGCATGTGCAAGGGCAAACCCCTTTTATTCTATCATTAATAACTTGGTTCTTACAGACTCAAAGAGACTACAACATTTTTTTGAGATATAAAAATAACATCATGACAATTCTCTTAGCCTTAGCGAACCCACTGGTATCCACAGTGACTCTAAAGTCATCAGGTAGAGGGTTGAGGTTCATATAATCTTGAAGGCAGCCATCATTAACCTGACTTAAAAGATCGAGATCTACTGACGAAGATGAAAACAACCTTGAATTTGTCTTTATCCCTTCAAGATGAAGTAGTTAAAATCTCATAAAACATGGAGACAACAAGAAAAGTACATGAGAAGATTAAAATCAACCTTGGTTTTTGTGTTTCACTTACCAATAAATTCAATTCGACAGTGAATCAAGTTCAATCCTTTGTATTAGTAGACTCGAGTATGTGAGCTACTCAATGATGAAGGGTGTCAGTTTGCTTATTAAGGCCGTCTTTCAAAGAGAGTTTCCACCGAGGATCTATAAGAAACAAAGAAAGTAAAGTGTGAGAAGAAAAATGATAAAATGAGACTTAGAAGAGGTGAATTAATAAAACCATTTACAATCCTATTCCAAGAAAAAGGTGGCGATCCCCACAAATCTTTTCTAGAGGGGAAACAAAGGAATAATCAGTGGATCATCAATTATAGAGATCATTTAGACCATTCACAATCGTTTTTCTTCCCCGATGATTGAGCTTGATTAAACCACCACACAAGAAACACGGAGAGTTAAATAACTTAAAATGAGTTAAGAGAGAAGCTAACACCTTATATATCATGTAGGACGTGAAGGCAAGCCACGATAAACCACACCCTAAGGTTTGTTAGCCTAGAGACAACTGGAAAGTGTTATAAAATGAGGAAATCACCTCATCAATCGGTTCTTCCTAACCAACATTAAAGGGTACCTGTAAAAAAAGAGGCTATGTTATCATTTACATGAATCTCCCTTGCAGCCCAACAATAATCATTAAGAATGGTAGGATAATAACAACTCTTACAAGAGAGCCCAACTTATGAATTATCACCAATTACTCTTTGCATTCTGCTCAATAAATCTTTTAGAAGACTAAAACTGACTGGAACTATGTCGCCAACATTAATGTTGCAATCGGAGATGTTTAGTTTATTCTTACCCTTAGGCAAATTCGATATGAGGGGAAAGTCCTTTCTTTTATCCATAAGAGGGAAAGGTTTTGGGGTAAGGATATAAAGATTTGATCTACTATAGAAGATAATAGTGGAAAATTCCAAATTTGAGATTTAGATAAGGAACTTATGAATGGGTAAGTCCAGATAAAATGACATTTAGGGAATTAGAGACTACATTAGAATGGAATGCATAGGGGTAGATTCTGAAAAGTAATGAAGACCCAATCATCAACAAACACATGGAGAGAAAGGAGTCAACGGGAAGCAATTTCACGAGTATGAGTTATTTCCATTTTCTCCTCCTTCAACAACAAACTACCATACTCACACAATGGAAGGTCTATCTGTATGAGGTAAAAATTGGATTAGGGTATTTTAAACCAATTGGGCTATGTACAAATGAGGCCAGTCCATGATGCTACCATCTCAAGAATAATCTCAACATATTTGAAGCTTACACCCGTGCATAGTATGAAGGTGTTTGAGACTAGCCTAAGATAATGACCGGTTACTAACAAACAAACTAAATGATAATTCCTCAGGGATTATAAGGAGCGCCAGTTGCCATCGATAGAACCGCGTCTAACATATGCTATGTCTCAAGATAAGTGGTGATTTCGAATTGACTGAAAGGCATCCTCTGTACCTTTTAAACAGTAACCCCTTCCTCATTGTAGAGGATTTGACTTTTTCTTATCCTATCCTCTTAAGCAATAGAATATCTTAGCTTGGTCTTGTCACGGCCCAAAACACCAACTCATGATGACAGTATCGCGACCCAACCTTAATAAGTAAGCCAAAATAGAAAAGAAATAAAAATAAGTAAATATAGGTTAAGTAAGTCTTCTAGAGTGAAGTAAGGCCAATACAAGTACAGTTATAGCGGAAGTACAAAAGAAATATCATAAATCCCAAAATTTGATGACATAAGTTTAGAGCATTTAAATAACCATCTGAATACTGAATTAATAATCTCTCTCTAAGTCAAAAGTAAAGACAAATAAAGATAGATGATGTTTGAATCATCCTCAAACTCTGGAGCACATTAGTACCTCAAAAACCTAGAATATCCATACAAAGATTTGCCGCCATGACTGGTACTCAAACTAGGATTTGTGCCAAAAGGAATAGTAGGAGTGAGTAAGATCTACTTGTACGCATTAGGTATCATAGGTCAACTAAGCAAAATAGAAAATAAGATAAGTAAGGAAAATACAATGAGCATGCGACCTGCAAGCAGAAAAGTTTCCATACAGTAGCTCACATCGTCTCTACTAACAGTTCTAATATATATATATATATATATATATATATATATATATGGGGATATATCAACAAAAATATAGGCATATACGCAAGTATAGATAGAATCCAAATGCACGACAACTAAAAGATAAAAGCAATGCATGATGTGCAAATGCAATGCAATGCAATGGATGATGATGCGAATAGTTTACAGTCATCGGATGACTTTCTGTATATACCTATCGAGCCTCAATGCTCCTGAAATAGGATATATGGGGGCTCATAACTCTTATACTCTCTCAAATTTCCACCAATATCAATCTCAATTTCAATATACTTGACCGACGCATTCCTTGGTCTAGGCTTATTAAAAATGTCTCATTTTTTTCAAAAAAATGCCCATCAATGGAATCGATATCTCATGAATGTGTATGTATGCAATGCAGATATAATACTCACAAATCAAATCAGTATAAAGATATCAAATCCATTCAATACATATACAAGTGAGCTTAGAAATCAGCTAAATGTGTCAATAATTATGTTATCAGTTCTAGTTGGGCACCATTAGAATGAACATGCATGTAAGACATCATTAATATCATATCAACCAAGCTTTTCGATCATAATAAAGGCAAATAGTTCTCAATAAATCCTATAATATCTATCTAAGCTCCCTACGGGCATCACACTAAGAAATAATGACAATCAAATGCATACATGAAGCCAATGATGCCAAATAAATCCCTCACACAGGCAACACGCTTATATCATAAGCCAATAACAACAGAAAATAAGCCCTCACATGGGTATCACACAATATATAATAACTCAAAAACTGCATCCATAGTTGTTTTTCCCAACCCACAGCATGCTTTACTTATTCATTAGCTACCCAGCCTAGTTTGAAGAAAGTTAAGTCATAACATACCTTAAAATGACGGAATCCAAGCCTAAAGTCCTTCAACACAAAGACTTGCTCTTTCGAGCAACCTCGAAATTAACTATAACATTCAAATATATCCTCTACGCCTTAAACTAAAGCTAACAATACTGTCATGACCCAAATCAGGGCATGACCATGATGGGTGTTGACACTCAATTTTTTTTCTCCGTGCTTAAAATTAACGTCTTCAAGCTTCCTAGTCGTTGAAGGGCACAAAGTACAATTTTCACATCTTTTTACTTTAGGATTTTTATCAATTTGTTGTCATATTTTTACTTTTCACGATTTATTAATAATTTTCCTTATAATAGGATTTTGATCAATTCATTATCGTTTTTAATAATTTTCAATCATCTACACACGTACACGACACATCATATTTTACAATATTTTCAAATTTATCATATTTTTATATATTTTCAATATTCCTTATATTTTTCAGTAATTACGTATCAATACCAACATTTTGTATATTTTTTATAGTCCACAAATGCTGATTCGGATTAGTTATTTTTGCATAGTATAACTATAATGTCTTGTCGCATTTGATAACGACCACTCAATGACACTATCCTTTGGACAATTACTTTATCCGTTGGTCAAAATGATAAAAATCCTTTGGTCAATAACTTAAGGAACAAAGGGTGTTCTATTATAAATAAAGGGGACAACCCTTTATCCATTAGATAAAAGGGGTTGTCAATTTTTTGTATAAATAGGTTGTGGGGGATACATTTTTTTACACACATTTTTACACACACATTTTTATTCATCTTTTCCTCTCTTTTAAAATACACATACATAATTTTATTCTTTTTCTAAAATACACAAAAATAGTCACACTTTTTCATAATCAGGTTTTGCTCTCACTTTTATTCACTCAAAAACACACAAAAAAAACAGACCCACAAACACATGCATAATACACATACAAACAGTCCACTGCCGGAGCTCCGGCGACCACAATGCAACGATCCCATTTTTCCCTTTCCACCGGCAAGCCAACATCCGACGCCTACAAATTCCGTCAGCAAAAACCAAAATCAGTGAGAACCAGTTCAACCGTACCGCCGCCGCCAAATCTCTCTCTCTCTCGCTCTCTTTGTTCTTGTCGGGCCTTGCCAGAGTTGATCATCGGTAAGCGGGCCTCGAGATCCAACTTCCAACCCACCAGCCACCGCAAAACCACCATCGGATTTGACCACCAGACGACTGGCAAAAAACACTACAGCCACTACTTGTCAAAAAATGTCTAGATCTGGCCGTGCTTTTATTTTTGTGGTGTTGCTCCATCGATTACCGTTGAAGCAACGCCACTTCTTTGACAATTTCAATGTTGTCTCTATTTTTTACGTTTCCTTAAAATACACACAGATCTGATCAGAAAATCCATCTTTGGCGGCTTATTTTTGCTATTGTGCTTATATGATTTGTGCCTATATGCTTTGTTTTGGTTACTGTTGTTTTTAACACGATGTCATTTATTTGGCATTCTCAAACGATCCCCACACACTCCAATAATTTTGGCTATCACCATATTTACTTGTTCTTATTCTTGCCTCTGTTTTGTATTATACCATGACATTGTTAGAGATTTGACTATAAATAATAATGTTATAATTGTTGTCTGTTTTCATGATTTATTCTGGCTACTTTTATTGTTCACCGACATTATATGTTTACTGTATTAAATCAATTTTGGACTGATTTGTCCTCCATGTCTTATTAAATTTTATAATGAACAAATATATATTTTGGCCTATGAAAATATATTTCCGTCAGATTTTTTATGCCACCCCATTACAAAAGGCAAACTTTACATATCAAATTTACGTATTTTATATCAAAATAAGTTCTTGGCCAATAACATTATCTCTCCGTCGAATATTTGAGGCCACCCCATTACAAAAGACATAATTTACTTTCTCAAAATTGCTAATTTATATCAAGGATCAACACTTGGCCAATGACATTATCTGTCCGTCGAATATTTGAGGCCACCTTATTACAAAAGACGGACTTTACTTTCTCAAAATTACTATTTTATATCAAGGATCAACATTTGGCCAATCACATTATCTCTCCGTCTTATTTTGAGGCCACCCCATTATAAAAGGTAGACTTTATTTTCTTAAATTTATTATTTTATATCAAAACAAATACATTGGTCGATGAAGAAATTCGTTGTCGATTTTTGAGGTCTTCCCAAATAAAAGACAGACATTACGTATACAAATACGTAATAGAATAAATGAATTCGGGTAATGATGAAACTTTCACAAAATCATGACAACACAAGGGGTTTTACGATTTGTATCTTCGTAAGGCGATTTAGGATGATCGATTAATCGAGCAACCACTTCGTAGCCATGGCACATCTAAAACATAATCCGAGCCCACGTCATAATAAAATTCTATTTTTATATATATACATTCACATCTACGTATGTGTACACATGATTTTATTTATTTAATGATTGATTGTTTATTTCACTTCCATCAGATATTTGTACAAATTCTCGGTAACACATTCCGAGGTGCTACTCGAAAAGGGAGTCCCCAGCTTTATTTGTCTTTTATTTGTCGTTTGTATGATTGTACATAAAATAAGAATATAGTAAAAACTTTACTTTTGGAGTGTCGAGCGGGACATTCTTATTTACTTACATAGCATACGTTTAGACAAATTTAGGCCGTCAATATTACATAAACAAATTAACTTAATCAACTAATTCACACATTCACATCATAAACATTGCGTAACCTTTTCTTTTCAATTAAAAACTTGCAAAATAGTTTTTTTTAATAGTACATAAAAGATACTTTTTCTTTCATACGTCACAAAATACTTTTTCTTTTCACATGAAATCTGTTTATTTTTATACATACCTTTTACACATTTTCATAACAATAAGTTTATTTATATACTTACATACACATATCCCTTTTACATTATTTTAAACATTTATATTTTTTAGAAATTATTTTTACCTCCTCCCTCTTGGATAAATTTAATCGAGTACCACATTTGTGGATCCTGAAGGGTGCCTAACCCCTTCCCTTCGGGATAATTTGAACCCTTACCTAGAGTCTCGATTGATTTTCGCCGACTAAAACATAAATCACACGTATTAATAAATAAATAGGTTTTCTTATTTTCCTTAAAAATTAGGTGGCGACTCTATAGGAAATTTCAATTCTTTTAGAGTCCACGAGTCATGTTTTGTTTAACCTTGGAAAAAACAGGGCATGATAATGGGTATCCCAAGCCAACCAAGATCGGAGATAACCCCCTTAGTCTCACCTCAAGAGCATAATATTTACAATGTAATCCAACCAAAGTAATAATTGAAATGAGGTAGTCAAAGAAAGTTCAGAGTCAAAAAATCGAATCCATAATAATATCCCAAAACTGTCCACAAAAGCCTCTAACCCAAAGAATACTAACAAAGTTGGGACATGCCCCTGACTATAACAAAAAAAATCCAAAAGTACTAGAATAATAAATGAAAAACTAAGAGAAAAATAAGGCTTTTCGAAGGATGGAGGTCTCACTACTTTAATCACTAACCAACATGAGTACCGAATCACCTAATGGTGCACAGGGTCATAAGAAAATCCCTTGACACCTACATCATGAAATGATATAGCATCCGAGGGCAGTCAGTACTAGCATGCAACTTAAGAAAAGGGATAAAATGTCTTCATTTACTAAAAACCAGTCATAAACCAATACACAACAATCATACATATATATCGGATAATGAGATAGGGGAAAGGGACATGAAACATGATAGTTTAAAAACTTAAGCCTGAACTGTGTAGCTCGTATCGACCTAATGTAACCCACGAGATATATGGGTCTGGCTCTCCCAGTCGGAAGGGCCTATTCCATGTTAGTCCCATGTCCTGAGGAATGGCTAAAGACACTATAGTGATAGTCATCCAAACTATACTATGTAAAACAGACAAAATGGTAGTAGACCTTTAACATCGGCAAACGTGATTTCCAGTGTTGGTCCCCCCAGGACTACACCTTCTTGATGAGCTACACAACTCCTTTTAAACTTAAATTAAAATAATTTTACACATAACATCAACTACTAACAATGAAGTCTTTTGTTAAAGCATTTTCGTATCGGTGTCGCCATACCAATAGACTTGAAAGCTATTACAATTATGACAAACCATAACCATTTTACCAATTAGACTCTAATTTTCAGTTTAAAATCCAAAACCATAGCCACTAAGGGTGTTCAAAAACCTTTTCATCCGTTTATACTTTAATGCAATGTAATATCTCAAAAGACTAGTTAAAATTTCGTAGAATTCTTATTCAAATCCATAGTTTATAATGTGGGTTGAGGTTCATATAATTACCACACCAAAATTCATCAGCATTGTGAAAACCAAATTCTCAATTCGATTATTACCATAAGATGCCAATTCAGTCCAAAATTCACCATTTAAACCATGTAAAACCCATTAAAAACAAGGGAAAAGAATGCAAGTGTTCAAAAACCAAAAACCCTTAACCCTAGTTTAAAATCAACAATCAAGAACACTTAAATAACAACAAAATTATGCAATAATATAATATTTAAATTGAAGAGTGTCGAACATGCCTGAATAATAAAAGAATTTGGAGAGAAATTGGAGTTTGAGAGCCCGAGGGATTAAATTCTTGAGAATACCCTTGAGCTTCTTGATTTTGGAGTTGGAGAAGAGAAGGGCAATGTTAAAAAGTAAGAACTAATGAGTAATAGGGGTTTAAATATGTTTTAAGTCATTTAATGGGGAAAAGGAGCAAAATGCCGTTGTCCCTAATTGAAAAAAATTAAACTGGATAACTTACGCCCAACAACATGGCACGCTTCTATCGCGGATCTTAGCCAGCGTACCATACCCCTATCGTGGAGGCTAGGAGGCGTGCCACATCCTTATCACAGAGGCTAACTGGTTCGGGATTGCAAAATGATCATGAACGATTTCCAAAAATTTCAAAACTCTCCCAATTCATCCCTTTAACATCCATTATCATGAATCAAGTCAAAAATTACCATTAAATATGAGGAAGGGTCTATAATAAATTAGTTGATATTTTATGGGGTCTTACATATCCCCTTTTTTAGACCATTCGTCCTCAAATGAGGAGTTAGGACACCCTTAGCATGGTAAGAGAAAGAATATAGCGATAATTAAAGAACTACCTCTAAATGCAACAAGAAGAGAAGTAAGACTTGTACCTTAAGCATATTTGTCCATCATTAGAACAAGAACTAGTATTTAGCTTTCATATTCTCTTTTGACTCCTATGTAGCCTCTTATTCTTTTTGATTCCTCCAATGAATCTTAACCGAAGCTATTTTGGTAGTCCTCAATTTTCGAATTTGTCTATCCAATATTTCAATCAAAACTTTCTAATAGGATAACAAATCCTTGAAACCAATCTTTTCTATGGGAACTACTAAGGAAGGATCACCTACACACTTCTTATAGACACGTAAAATACAGGATGAACTTTTTCCAAACTCACTGGTAAATCCAATTCGTGAGCAAAATTTCAAATCCTTTTTAAAATCTGGTACAGACCAATGTAACAAAGGTTGAGCTTTTCTTTTTTTCCAAATCTCATGACTTCCTTCATAGGAGAAACTTTCAAGAATACCCAGTCATCAACTTCAAATTCCAACTCACTCTATCTCACATCTGCATGAGACTTTTGGCAACTCTTAGCAGTCTTAAGTCTTTCTCGGATCACCTTCACCTTTCCATGGCTTGGTGAACCAAGTCAGACCCAAACAACCTAGTCTCTCCCACATGAAACCATACATTAAGAGACCTGCACCTTCTGCCATAAAGAGACTTAATAAGGGCTATTTAGATGTTGTAATGATAACTATTGTTATAAGCAAATTCAATAAGAAGCAAATGATCAAACCAACTTCCTTTAAAGTCAATTACATAGGCCCTTACAATATCCTCTAGAGTCTGAATCATACCCTCCACTTGCCCATTCATTTAAGGGTGGAAAGCGGTGCTAAAGTTCATCTGAGTACCTAACTCTTTCTGAAGCAAACACCACAAAATGGAAAAAGAACTACGTACCTTGGTCTGAAATAATGGACACTGGGTCCCCATGCAACTTAACTATATCCTAAATAAATAACTTAGCATAATCTTCGTCTAAGTAGTTGGTTCTCATAGGCAAGAAGAGAGAAGACTTGGTCATTCAATCCAAAATGACCCAAATAAGATGATACTAGTTTCAAGAGCGTGGAAGACCTATGATAAAATCCAAATTAATTGTTTATTACTTTCACATGGCAATTCTATCTCTTGAAAAGTACCACATAGCCTTAGATGCTCAACCTTGACTTGTTGACAGACCATACACTTGGCAACAACATTTGTCACATCCTTCTTCATATTATTCCACCAATAGATTTCTTTCAAGTCATGATACATTTTAGTTGAACCCAGATGAATTGTATATCTAGACACGTGAGCTTCAGTCAAGATCCTTTCCCTCAACCCACTACATCATGAACACATAACCTTCCTTGATATCTTAAGATACCATCTCCCTCAATCTTAAAAGTCAAAACCTGTTACTGTCCTACATCATCTTTGATTTGCATAAGTATGGGATCCAGAACCTGTTTTTCTTTGACCTCAGCCCTAAGAGATAATCTAACCATTTCTTGAACAATCACCCTCCATCATCAGAGTCTAGAAGGAAAATTCCTAAGTTTGCGAGCCGATGAATGTCCTTCACCGGTTCTCTTTTATCCTCATCAAAATGGGATAGACTCCCCATGGAAAACCTGCTAAGAGTATCAAGAACAACATTAGCTTTATCTGGATAGTAGTGCAGACTCATGTCATAATTCTTAAGTAATTCGAGCCTTCACCTCTACTTGAAATTTAATTCTTTCTGCATAAAAACATACTATAATCTCCTATGATCTGAATAAATATCCACATGCACGTCATACAAATAGTCATGCCAAATTTTCAAAGCAAAGACTACGACTGCCAACTCTAGATTGTGAGTCGAATAATTTATCTCATGAACCTTAAGCTGCCTGGAAGCATAATCCACAACTTCTCATGCTGCATCAAAACACAACTCGGTCCCATATGAGATACAACACAATACACAACAAATTTCTCAGTACCCTCAGGTAAGGTCAAAACAGGAGCAGAAGTCAACTTATCCTTTAATTTCTCAAAACTGCACTCACAAGCATCGGACCACAAGAACTTTAATTTTTTCTGAGTCAACCTCATAAACAAAGCAACAATAGACGTGAAACTTTCCAAAAAATTCCTATAATAACCTGCCAAGCCCAAGAAGCTCCTATTCGATTGGAGTCGTGGGTCTAGGCCAGTTCTTAACCGCCTTAATCTTTTGTGGGTCCTCCTTAATTACTTTACTAGATACAACATGCTCAAGAGAAGTCAACACACTTAGCCAAAACTCACGCTTAGAAAATTTTGCATACAACTCCTGGTCCTTAAGGTGCTGCAACACAATTTGGAGATGATTTACATGATCCTCCTCACTTTTGGAGTACACCAAGATGTCATCAATGAAGACTATAACAAATAGATCTAATATTTGTATGAGCACCCAATTCATAAGGTCCATGAAGGCAACCAGAGTATTAGTCAACCCAAACGCTAAACCAAGAACTCATAGTGGAAATAACAGGTTTGGAAAGTAGTCTTGGGTATATCAACCTCCCTAATTTTCAATTGATGATAACCCGAACCAAGATCTATTTTATAGAAACACTTAGTACCCTGAAGCTGATTAAAGAGGTCATCAATCTTAGGAGGAGGGTACTTATTTTTCATTGTGACCTTATTCAACTGACAATAGTCTATACACATCCCAAAAGACCCATCTTTTTTTTTGCACGGAAAGCATAGGAGCACCCTTAGGAGAAATACTGGGACAGATGAAACCCTTATCATGGAGATCCTTTAATTACTTCTTTAGTTTTTTTAGCTCTATAGGAGACATCCTATAAGGAGGAATGAAAATGAGATAAGTATCTGGTAGGTGATCAATTCCAAAATCTATTTTCCTATCAGGAGGAATTCCAGGAAGATCATTGGGAAAAACTTAAAGAAATTCATTAAACAAAGGGACAAATTGTATGGAGGGACTTTCAGAGTTTAAATCCTTGACCTGGACTATATGAAATAAACACCCTTGGATATCAATTTCTGGGCCCTAAGATAAGAGATAAACTTCCCTTAGGGTACTAAGGAACTCCCCTCCCATTCAACTACTGGTTCATTAGGAAAATAAAAAGTGACCTTTCGAGTCATACAACCCAAGGAAGCATAGCACGAAAGAATCCAATCCATCCCCAAGATCACATCAAAATCCACCATATTAAGCTCTATTAGATATATCAAGGTTTCCTTATGAAAGATAGACACCACTCAACCTCTATAGAATTTTCTGGCAATAATAGACTCACCCCCGAGGTAGAAATAGAAAAGGGGTCGAATATACTTTTAGGTCCAAAACCAAAGTGTACAACAACATAAAGAGTCACATAATATAGGGTCGAATCCGTATCAAACAAACAATAAACATCATAGGAGAAAAGCTGTAACATACCAGTGATAACATCTGGGGATGCCTCATATTCCTGATGAGTGAAAAGTGCGTAAAGGCGATGACCCGTTCCCGTCCCTATAGTAGTACCCTTAGCCACAGGAGTTGAGGAAATGGTGATCGGGACCTTATTAGCTCTGATGGAAACCCTAGTCAACGGATAATTTCACCACAGATGACCTGGCTGACCATAATTGATGCAGAAATTCCACCCCTCCTCATAATAACCATGATGTAGCTTCCCACAAAAATGGAGAGTAGGGTAAGATGGGGTCAATTAAGCTCTACTAGCCTAATATTGGGCATCCTGTACCTTAGGACCGCTACTCTATTGATAACGAAGATCACCAGAAGGCTTAGTATAAGGAGAACTAGTTGACGAATAAGAATTTATCCAATTCTTCTTCTTAGGACATTGCCGACCATACTTACCACTATTCTGCTGATTTACACTTTGATCTACATACTTAAACTTCTTGTTGTACTATTCTCCCATTTCAACCTGCTTTTTCATCTCATCTTCCACCTGTTTTATATAAACCAGTAACCTCAATATATCCATATCGTTATTCAACATAGTAGTCTTACCCTCTAACACCAAGTAATAGGATAAATTCGAAGCAAACTTTTGCATCCTAGATCTCATACTAGTCACAAGCTCATAAGTGTAATGGGATAATTTAGTGAACTTCAATGCGTACTCATTAATGCTCATCTTACTCTGCTTCAAATTCATAAACTCCTCAACTTTATTTTCCCTCACCTCCTGAGGAAAGAAATGATCAAGAAAAGCACATGAGAACCCATGCCATACTGCTGGCTCAACATCTTCACCCTTCAACTTTTCCCACTCCTAATACCACTAATAAGTTACTTCTTTTAAAGGATAAGCTACAAATTCAACCCATTCTAAATTACTAGCATGCATCACCCTAAAGATCTTCTCCATCGCATGAATAAACCTCTGAGGATCCTCCTCAACCCTAGAGACCAAAAAGGTTGGGGAGTTCAGCCTTATAAATTATACTACTCGAGTAACCTCAGACGAACTGGGGGCAGGACCAACATGATCAGAACAATGAGACTGTGATGCCATATTCTGAGTAAGCAGGTGGGTAAACTGACTAAACTAAAAATTCGAGACATCTCCTTGAGAAGATTGAGTAGCGCTAGCCCAAGGAACCTAAGAAGGATTGATAGGGATCAGTGGAACCTCATGTAGACCTGTGCAGTCAGGAGTACGGGACTTATATCGACTCTGCATTCCAGGATTAGGGCAAACTTCCTCTGCACTTGCCCTAGTTGGTTCAGAGGTTTCAATTGAGTTTTTACAACCATCAAATATTCGTAGAGGCATGATTTAAAATGCGGATAAGCCAGGGGTTAAAGAAAACTAAAAGTAACTTGACTCTCTAGTATAATATTGAACTTAAAGTAGGGAAACATTCCAAAATACTTTGTAACATCCCCTTTATGAGTGTGGTGCGCTACACACTCATAAAAGGGACTCTATTTGACGCAACTTTGTGGACACCTAGTGACCCCAATTGTGCTCTGATACCAAGTTTATCACAACCTGAACTAGGTTCTGACCGTGATGGGCATCCCAAGCCAACCAAGGCCAGAGATGACCCATTAGCTTCACCTCAAGAGCACAATAATAATAAATAGCAGAAGCCAACCAAAATAATAATAGAAATGTGATAGTAAAAAAAAATTGAGAGTCAAAAACAGAATCCATAATAATATCCCAACACTGTCCACAAAAGCTTCTAATCTAAAACATACTAACTAAGTTGGGACATGCCCTCGACTCTAACAAAAGAAATTCGAAAGTACTGGAATAATAAATGAAAAAATAAGAAAGAAATCAGGCTTTCCGAAGGATGAAGGGCTCGCCACTTCAACCGCTGACCAACAAGAATACCAAATCACCTAACATTGCATAGGGTCACAAAAAAACCCTCGGAACCTACATCATAAAATGATGTAGCATTTGGGGGCGGTCAGTACATCGAGTAATAGCATGCAACCCAATGAGAGGGATAAATATACACATTTACCAAAAATCAATCATATACCACATGCATAATAATTTTACATACATTATATATATATCTATAGGATGTCGGGAGGGGCAAGGGACATGAAACATTATCATTTGAAAACTTAAGCGTGAACTATGTAGCTCGTACGAACCTAAAGACACCCACTGGCTATATGAGTTCGGTTCCTCATGCCGAAATGGACTAGTCAATGCTAATCACATGTATCGACGAATGACTAAAGACACCAAGGCGATAGCCGTCTAAAATATACTGAGCATAACAGACACAATGGTCATAAACCTCCAACATTGGCAAACTTAATTTCCAGTGTTGGTTCACCACAGGACTACACCTTCTCGGTGAGCTACACAACTCCCTTTAAGTCCAAATTAAAATAATTTTACACATAACATTAGTAATTAATCATGGATTCTTTTTTTAAGGAATTTTTTATTGGTATCGTCATACCATTATCTTGCAAGCTATTACAATTATGTCAAACCATAACCATTTAACCAATTAGACTCTAATTCTGATTTAAAATCCTAAACCATATCCACCAAGGGCGTTCTAAAATCTTTTCATATCCTTTAATGCAAAGCAATATATCAAAAGACTAGTTAAAATTATGTGAATCCTTATTCAAAGCCAAAATTTATAATGTGGGTTAAGGTTCATATCATTATTATACCAAAATTCATCAAAATTGTAAAAACTAAATTCCCAATTCACTTATTACCATATGACACCAATACAGTCCAAAATCCACCAGTCAAACTATGAATAAACTATTAAAAATAAGAGAAAATAATGCAAGTGTTCAACAATCAAAAACCCGCAACCCTGGTTCAAAATCAATAGTCAAGAACACTTAAATAACAATTGAATTATGCAATAATATAATATTTAAATTAGGGAGTGTCCAACATTTTGAATAACAGAAGAATTTGAAGAAAAATTGGAGTTGGGGAGCTCGGAGGATTGAATTCCTGAGAAAATCCTTTAGTTTCTTGATTTGGGAGTTGGAGAGGAGAAGGGCAATGTTAAAAATAGAGAATTTATGAGTAATAGGAGTTTAAAGACATTTTAAGTCGTTTAATGAGGCAAAGGACCAAAAAGCCCTTGCCCCCAATTGTAAAATAACAAACTAGGTAATTACGCCCAACAACGTGACACGCCTCTATCGCAGATCTTAGTCAACGTGCCACGCCCCTATTATGGAGGCTAGGCGGCATGCCACACTCTTATCTCGGAGGCTCACTATTCGGGGTCTCGAAATGACTCCAAACGATTTTTGAAAATTTCAAAACTCTCCCAATACATCTCTTTTAACATCCATTACCATGAATCAAGTCAAAAATTATCATTACATACGAGGGAGGGTCTAAAATAAATTAATCAAAATTGTATGGAGTCTTACAAATACCCATATTGTCCATAAGCTGAGTCAAAAATGAGTTCAAAAATGAAAAAGCTAAAATCAAATTTTTCCTTTAGAAATATACTTTTCAAGGTTATAGGAATCAACAGTTGAAAACTCATACAAAAATGAGTTAAAAACAAGGTCCAAATAAAAAAAATCGATCTTAAGATTTCCTAGATAAATCCTTAAAATTCTATTTTAAAACCAAGATTAAAGAGTGTTTTCGAAGATATAAACAATGGGTACTAATAAGAATCTAAAGTTAGAGGATACCCATACAACAATCGATAAATAAACCCTTAAAAATTATCTTTTTCGAAGCTTGGAGGTCCAAAAATGATAGATATCATGAAATTGAGGTATTTAAATCGTTTTGTGAACAATGCCTCACAATTGCAGACCCCACCTTGCGATCATGAGGATCAACATTAAATCGATCAAAATTTGGGCTTTTGCATTTACAACCAAGGCTTCACATTCACAAAGGCTGATGAACTAGTCCTTCGTATTTATGATAACCTTGTTGCATCCGAGAAGAAGGACGAATCTACTCGAACCCAACTATCCTTTGCGATCACCGCCCTCGCGATCGCGATGAAAGATCAATTCCTTCTTCATATTTGCGAAAAAGATTTCATGCACCAGATATCAATTGTGCACTAGCTAAATTTGCATATTACAAATTCTCCTAATGGTCCCTCCGAATTCGTTTGGGACCCATAGAAATAAACTGTCTATGCTACCAGTCTATTTTTAATGTTTCGGACTCAATGATGACCCGATTTCTTAAAAAAATATTATTTTCAAAAAATTAACCCCCTGAATCCCTCGCAGGTAAATTTCAAATGAAGAGTCGAAATGCAAAATAAAGGCTTCAAATCTGAACCAACCTCGTTACTATCCTAAATTTGACATTTTATGGAACTATTCAGATTGTCATCCGGCACTCAGAACAATAAATGCTTTCCAAAGTCAACTATATGACTTTTAAAACCTCTAAAAACCACACTCTCCCAAAATAGTCTCGATCGCATCGAAATCGTGTCAACCATTCCCATACTCGAAAATCAACTTGTAGCAACTACGAGAAAGGGTAAAATGATTAAATCACATCAAAAGTAAAATTTTACAAATCAGGTCATTACAAATCCTTAAGCATTAGCTTCTTCCCTAGGTTCTTAGGTTATTTTCGGCTGTAATCCCTCAACCTCGGTCTCTTTGGACCCTTCTAAGAATAAATGCTCTACCCCTCTATAAGATTTGCTGCTGAACTCTGTTTGATTCATTTAATCTTTCGTTTACATTATTTATTTTCTTGTAAATGTGTACTGCTAATTTAAAACTAAGATCCTAATGCGTGTTCTTGACTCACTAATAAATTTAATTGTACCAAAAAAACAGTCAACTGCCTATTGGGAAAAATTGAAAGTGAATGGGGGAGAAGTAGATGGTCGAAAGCTCTCAGGAGATGACTCCTCCATCTTCAAAATTGCCCTGTTCACGATGGCTCCTCCCGCATCTAGGAGAAAAGCTGAATTTCATAAAATTAAATAATAATAATATAATAATAATAATAATAAAAGGGTAAAGAATGATTAAAAATTAAAAAAATAATACAATTTCCATGTGTCAAACGCCTGAAATTCACTGGTCAACTTAGATTTAGTTGTTGCTTTTAAAAGGGTGAAATAATTTAAGTTTTAAAAAGTTAAAAGGAGGGTGGTAGCACCCAACGAATTAAATTAAAGTTTGTAGTCGCACTGCAATAATAGGTTGAGAGAGCATTTCACTACTTTCTCGTTAGAAATTATTTAATAAAATTGTGAAAAAATTCAAGTTTATTTAAATTCTTTAGTAGCAAAAAAGAATTGATCATGCATGAACCACAATCAACAAATTTTAACGTTTATTGCTTAGATTTATATTTTTGATCATGAACCACAAAAAAGAATTGATCATGCATGGACGACAAAACGTGTGTTTAACACGCAAAATTGGGCGCGTCTACCTTAAAATCTAAGGGCATAATACATAAATATGACCCTAAACTTGATACCAAATTATAACTTTGACCTTAAACTTTGATAGTGTACAAATATGACCTTTAACTATTGAAAACTGCACAAATATGACCTTTAAATGACTTTTTACTATTATTTTTTCATTATTTTTGGTTCAAAGATGAAAATGACATCTAATTTCTTTTATCATTGTGGAAAAAAGAGCAATATTGAAGATTTATTAATTAAGTGGGTCAGCCTCATACGAAAAAATTGTGCGGATATGTATATATATTATAAAGCAAAGGGCAAATTTATGTTATATAATATATCTAAATATAATTTATTTAAATATTAAATTAAAGATGAAACTATACTAATAGTAAAAAAAATTATAGTTTTAATAAAACGTTATTAAGGATAGTAGTAGTATACTAAATTAACGTTATTAAAATGTAACGTTATCAAAACGTTATTAAATTAACGCAGGGGCGGACCTACGTGGTTGCCATGGGATTCACCCGAACCCCCTCGGTAAAAAAATTACGTTGTATATATAAGGTAGAAAATCTATATTTATGTACGTATATTAATATTGAACCACATGAAACAAGGTACTTAGATAGTCCAGTGGTGTTATTTGCTCTTCTTGGGTGCTTCCTTCAGTTTACTGCACGGATTTGATCCCTGCTAGTGACTTTTTTTTTAATAAAAAAAAAGTTAGGTGTTGTTGCTATAGAAATAAAAAAAAAAATATAATAATAATAATAATAACGACCCGTTTTAACACAAAAAGCAAAATTTTGACAGTGCACAAATATTTTTTTTAATAAAAAAAAATCTAGGTGTTGATGTAGAAATAAATAAAAAAATTATAATAATAATAATAAAAATGACCCATTTTAACAGAAAAAACAAAACTTTGACAGTGCACAAATATAACTTTTAACTATTTAAAACTATACAACTATGACCTCCCTCCAAGTCAGCCCTTTTAACGATGTGGCACCGTGTATTGGATTAATTTTTCACGTAGGCGCGAGTGAAACTCACTCATGGAGTTGCAAAATCGGAGGTCATGTTTGTTCAATTTTTGAATAGTTAAAGGTCCTATTTGTGCACTATCATTTGTGCACTATCAAAGCTTAAGGTCAAAGTTATAATTTGGTGTCAAGTTTAGGGTCATATTTATGTATTATGCCTTATATTTTTTAGCATGCATGAACCATGTTCAATAAGCCATACTAAAGTTAGGCATAATAAATAAATATGACCCTAAACTTGACACCAAATTATAACTTTAACCTTAAACTTTGATAGTGCACAAATAAGACTTTTAACTATTCAAAACCTGAACAAATATGACCTCTAATTTTGCAACCTCCATGTGTGAGTTTCACTCATGTCTACGTGGAAAGGTAATTCAATCACACGGTGCCACGTCGTTAAAAAGGCTGATTTGAAGGGAAGTCATATTTGTGCAGTTTTAAATAGTTAAAGATCATATTTGTGCACTGTCAAAGTTTTATTTTTTATGTTAAAACAACGTCGTTTTTATTATTATTAAACCAATTATAATTATTATTATTATTATTATTATTATTATTATTATTATTATTATTTTTTATTTATTTCTATAGCAGCAGCACCTAGCTTTTTTTATTAAAAAAATAGAGCCACTAGCAAGGATCGAACCCACGCAGTAGGCTAAAGGAAGCGCCCAAGAAGAGCAAATAACACCACTGGGCTATCTAAGTGTTTTGTTTCATGTGGTTCAACATTAATATACTTACATAAATATAGATTTTCTACCTTATATGTACAATGTAATTTTTTTTATCGAGAGGGTTCGGGTGAACCCCAGGACAACCATGTAGGTCCGCCCCTGTGTTAATTTAATAACATTTTGATAACGTTAATTTAATAAGTAACATCCTAATAACGTTAATTTGATAACGTTAATTTAATATACTACTACTACTATCCTTAATAACGTTAATTTAATAACGTTTTATCAAAACTATAATTTTTTTATTAGTAGTATAGTTTCATCTTTAATTTAATATTTAAATAAATTATATTTAGATACATTATATAACTTAAATTCGCCCTATGCTTTATAATATATATACATATCCGCGCGATTTTTTCGTATGAGGCTGACCCACCTAATTAATAAATCTTCAATATTGCTTTTTTTCCGCAATGACAAAGGAAATTAGATGTCATTTTCATCTTTAAGCCGAAAATAATGAAAAAATAATAGTAAAAAGTCATTTAAAAGTCATATTTGTGCACTGTCAAAGTTTAAGGTCAAAGTTATAATTTGGTGTTAAGTTTAGGGTCATATTTATGTATTATGCCCTTAGATTTTAAGCTGTATGTCCCCAGTTTTGAGTGTTGAAAAAGCGTTTTGCCACATAGGATCGGAGGTCATATTTGTGCAGTTTTGAATAGTTAAAGGTCATATTTGTGCACTGTCAAAGTTAAAATTTGGTGTCAAGTTTAGGATCATATTTATGTATTATCTCTAGTAAAAATTAGAGATAAACATCCAATACCATCCCCAGCTATAGACGATCAAAGTTGATATGACACATTCCAACTTCCTAAGAGTCCTATTATCCTTTCAACTCCATTTTAGCATATTTTGTCATCCTTTTATGCTGACGTGACACCTTTATTATATAAAATGGAACCCACACCAGCTAAAAAGTTGACAAAAATATGCTAAAATTTAGTTCACGATAGTAATAAAATCCTCATGAAGTTAGAATATATCGTAACAAATTTGATCATAATTAAGGATTATCAGATACTTTACTCTATAAATTAAGATATTGAATACCGGTTCATTCCTCTAAGGTTAATTATGTGACCAAAATAAGGATAACATTTTGCTCCTCATCAACCAATTGTAATTCATCTTGGCACAATCAAAAGCTCTTGTATTCCTTTTCTTTCGAACAAACCACATAAAGGCGTGACACAACTTTCATTCCGTTTGTCACAACTCAAATTGGTCATTACGTCTTTCGTCAGAATACCTGACATCACCCAATATATATCAAATCAAGTATGAATTTTTCACCAAAATGTCCTATTTTTTCATATGTATTATGAAGTTATTTTTTGCGCATTCTATTTGTTTCTTCTATTACAAGAATTTAATTTTTATTGGAAAAAGGTAGAACTAACAAGGATGGATAAGCAAAATTACGATCCAAAATTGAGAGACAATATGAAGTGGCAAACAGAGTCATATATGTGGTAGCAAATACCAATAGAAGACTTGGCATTCTTTTCGCCATAAAAAATATTCTTTTCATTTCATTTAAAATCAGTATTTAATCATGAAAAAATTAAATTGAACTCGAAGTTAAATTTCAAACGATTTGGAAAGTAACTTATATTGTAACATGTTCTTTAAGTCACTTTTTTGCGTTTGAAGTTATATTTACGTACATTCAAACATGAATATTTTTTCAAAAACTTTTTATAAAAAGTAGGCAAAGTGACCTTCTGGACTCCTGTACTATGTCGGTTTTATAAGTTGGACACTTCTATTTATATGTTTGTCATCTGGATCCCTGAATCCACTAAAAAACAACATTTTAAACCTTTTTGGTGAGTGTAACACACTCCCCCCACGTCAGCTGTCACGTCAACTGTCACGCGTACCACGTCTGCCACGTCATTTAAAAAAATAAAAAAAATAAAAAAAATATTACATTAAATTCCAAGTAATTTTTAAAATACTACATAACAAATTAAATATTAAAATTAATTTAGTTAAAAAAGAAAAATTTATAAATTGTAGAAAAATTTGAATAATCATGTTTTTATTTTTTCTCACAAATTAAACATCAAATCCATTCCAAATAATTAAAATTCTTCTCCAACTAATTTAAATTTTTAACTATAAATTCATACATACAAACATAATACATTTTTTATTTTTAAATTTGAATATTTTTAATAAATTCACAAAAAGTTTAATTTTTTTCAAGCGAAATTCACTAATTTTTTTTCAATATTCACTATCACTCACTTTCAATTTAAATTTAAATTTTAATCCCCCCAAAAATAAAAAGATTTCAAATTTAAATTTTAATTAAAAAAATGAAAAGAATTGAATTGAGAGGAAAAATTAAAATAAAAAATAAAAAGTAAACGTGTGGGGGAGGGGGGCTGGAAAAGTGTTGGGGTGAGGTGTGGGGGCTGGGGTAGGGTGGGGCTGGGGCTGGGAGGGGTATGGGGGCTGGGGGTGGGGAGGGGCTGGGGTGGGGTGGAGAGGCTGGGGTGGGATGGGGCTGGGTAGGGTGTGGGGGTAGGGACGGGCTGGGGTGGGGATGGGGAAGGGCTGGACGGGTGTTGGGGTGGGGTGGGACGGGGATGGATGGGGTGTGGGGGTGGGGAGGGAATTTTTTTTCTTTTAAATTTTTAAAAATATTTTTAAATTTTTTAAAAATATTTTTGAAATTTTTTTAAAAATATTTTAAAATTATTTTTAAATTAAAAAAGATAGAGGGAAAAAATGACCCTTTTTAATTTATTTTTTTAAAATTTTAAATTATTTTTAAATTTTTAAAAATATTTTTGAATTTTAAAAGATGGAGGGAAAAAAGGACCTTTTGTTTTAATTTTAATATTTTTTTAATTATTTTAATATAAAATGGCAAAAAATTGACCCTCACTCACACCCCATGTGAGTGGCTACACTCTCTTTGTCCTAGTCACCATAACCTTGCCACATAGGTAAGGTCAACGGTCAAAGGGTGCAAAATGTTGCTTTTTGATGGGTTCAAGGATCCAGATGGCAAACATGTAAGTAAAAGTGTCCAACTTACAAAACCGACATAGTACAGGGGTCCAAAAGGTCATTTTGCCTAAAAAGTACAATCAAATACACCTCCATAAATCAATGAAGTGGGTTAAGAACTGTGAAGTCTTAGGTCTAATTTCCAGCAGAGACAAAAAATTAGGTGATTCTTTCTATCTGTTCTAACTTTTGTGGATGGAGTTATCGAATATAAATTGTTCATGCAGGGTGACAAGTATCTCATAAAATTAGTTAAAGCGCGTGAAAACTGATCCGAAATTAGAATCGTAGAAAAAAAAAGTAAAAAATAGTTGAAATTTTTTTTTTCTAAAAAAAAAATCGAAAAGGGATGTCATTCAGTGAGTTTATGAGTTGTTCTAAAAAAATATGGCTATTGACTGGATTTCACTCATGAACTAAGAGATGAAAGAGACCTAAAGATTAATTCATTTATCATTTTATAAGGAGAAAAGACATCTTTTCCCCCTGAACTTGTCGTCACAACTCACTTTAGCACTTAAATTTAACTTTCGTTTATTTACCCCCTTAACAACTTTCAAATGAATTAAATTCCCCCTATAGCTGGCGTGGCAAAAAAAAAAAAGAGAGCGAGTGAATTTTTTTTTTTAAAAGACCACTTTATTGCTATTTTTATTATTATTATTATTATACATACATACATACATACATACATACATACACACACACACACACACATATATATATATATATAACATTGAAAGGAAAATGTCTTCATAGAAGACATTTTCATCTTCTTCATCACTCCCCTTCCCATCCCCACTCCACCCCCAACACTTCATTTTTTCATCTTCTTCGTACCCCCACCCTGTTTCTTCGTAATTTCCTTCCTATCAAGTCCTAATTAATCCAAAATTTTATTTTTCGACAATCAAAAAGGGTTCAAGATTGATGAACAAGTTTGATTCTTGGCCAAGAATTTCATGTTATGCGAATATCATCTATGCCATTTTTGAATTTCGGACTGTTTATGTCATTTCTGTAGACATTTTTGAGTAAGAAATTGAAAATTTAGGAGTTTTGGAATTTTGGGTTTTGGTTAATGTGAAAGAATTTGAATTTGAGATTTTGTGTATTGATGTATTTTTGTGATCATGTACTTGTATTTAGTTCATTAATGGATTTGCTCAAGCTAATTCAAGTTAATTTTGCATTTGATGAAGAAAAAAATTCATTGAAAAAGCTTATGGTAATGGTGAAAGAAATAGAAAAAGTGGTGCTTTTATGTGAAGAAGAAGAAGAAGGAGGAGGAGGAAGGGGAGGGGACGGGGGCTGCTGTCTAATGAAGAAGTAGAAGGAATTGGGGCGGGGTGGGGTGGGGGCTGTGAAAGAACGAAGGGGGTGGGGGTTGTGAAGAAGAAGAAGGAAGAGGGGTAAGGTCTATTTTATTTATATAAAATATATTTTTTTATAAAAAATATACTCTTTTAAATATATATATATATATATATATATATATAAATAGTATATATAAAATATATAAAAAGTTAGTGTGTGGGATTATTAAAAAAAAAATGACATGGTATTGATGTGGCATGATTTGGCAATGATGTGGTGCGTGTGTAGCGCACTCTCCATCGTGAGAGTGGTATTCAGTTTTGAGGGGTGAAAATAATTCACTTTAAAGATTTTAAGGGGGATAAATAAACGAAAATTAAGTTTAAGTGCTAAAGTGAGTTGTGACGACAAATTCGGGGGAAAAGATGTCTTTTCCCTTTTATAAGCTCTGGATGTCATACATATATGCACGTTTGATGTGGACTTGTGAGTTGATGATTCATTGTCTCAAATGCTGTTTCATTTTCTTTGTAGTTTATGCGTAGTAGCTGATATTGAAGTAGTTGTTCTTGCATATTTTACTTTTTGTGCAATTTCCTTTACCAGTTACTACCTCCGTTTTAATAAGTGATGTTTCACATAATTTAAAAAATATTAATAGTATTTTAATAAAGTTTTATCCTTAAGTAAATGGAGTTTGTTTACATGATTAAGAAATTCTTAAAATTGTGATGAAACCAGAATTTTTATTAAAAAATATCAAAATATAAAAATATAACTTCATGGAGAAGCCAAAAGAGTCGACAAATATTATATAGTACAAACATAAAAACAAACTTTTGACCTAACTAGCTACATGTATAGTTTTTTGATGGAGGATTGTAAATTATCACCCATTGAATACATATGGCTCCGTTGTACCAAGAGTTAAATTTTTTTCCAAGGTTTATCTAATTGAGGATAAGTTGACAAAAACACATCTCATTATCTAGAAATGAGCAGCTTTCTTAAGGAGTATACTCAAACTAAAGATATCATTTATTTTGAAAGAAAGGAAGTAATTAGTTGTCTACTGACTATTATAACACCAGAGGTCATTTGGTATCTAGATAAATTATTCATGTATTAAATCATCCCATAACTTATATTATATTTGGTAGCATTCTTTTACTACCTATAAAATTGATATGATGTTTAGTTTGCAATTCAGAAATCCACATAACTAATATATGTGTCAGTATTAGAAAATCTATGTATTATCTTATGAATAACTGAAAATAAAATAATTGATACACAAATAACTAAATCCTTTATTACTAAGACCCACTTAACTCTAACCAGATACTATCACATATTTGATTGTTTAGATACTATCACATATTAGATTGTTTGAGCCACTGTTAGAGCATTAATGTTCAATTTTATTGGAAGTGAATCTTTATTTTTTTGTATCATCGTTAATTTACATATTTGCTTTCCTTAATATTATTTTGTGCAAACACAATAAAAAGAATCTGCATTTTGAAATTTATAGCCGTGTAAGTTTATTTTGTTGACTTATAAAATGACAGAGACTTGCCTTGCCTATTTATTTTCATATTCCTTTTATTTATTTATTCAGATATACTATGAAATTTGGGCTGTAAGATGTTCTAATGTAAATCACATTTGTTTCAATTGTATTTAAATTTTTTCTTTATTTAATGATATTTATTTTTGTAGGATACACCTTAAGGCGTTTGGGTATCAATTTAGGAGGTGTTGAAGAAATCAATTTTTGTAGGCGTGAATTTATAATTTTCCTAATTTGCTGATATTTATTTTTGGTGGAATCATCTTAAGGTGTTTGAATATCAATTTCAGACGTGTTTGAAGAAATTAATTTCGGAGGTGTTTGAAGATATTTATTTTCGTTGACGACATCTTAAGGAAGTAAGTTTGAGCTAAAGCCTGGTGAAGGATTACACAAGGAAACAAGTGTCAGGAAACACGTGTCGCCTAGATGTATGATTAAGGTTGATATTCAAAAGGCATATGATACTTTGGAATGGAACTTTATTGAACAGGTACTCACCAAACTATAGGATTTCCTTCTAGAATGATATCATGGATAATGGCACGTGTTACAGTAGTGAGATATAGATTCATGATTAATGGTAGACTATCTAACACTATAGAGGCTAGAAGAGGACTTAGGTATGGAGATCTTATATCTCCTACTTTTTTATACTATCAATGAAATATTTGAACAAATATCTCTCCACTTAGCAAAAATGTCCAGAGTGTAATTATCATCCTAGATGCCAAAAGTTGGGTCTTACCCACCTCAGTTTTGCAGATAGTTTATTGATGTTCACAAGAGGGGATTTGAAATCAGTTCAACTACTAAGAAGTAAATTTCTGATATTTTCAGAAGCTTTTGGTTTGAAAGAAAATCTAATTAAGAGCCAAATATATTTGGGGGAGTGCGGGGCAGGGGGGGGGGGGGGGGGGTTATCTTGAGACTCTAAAGAAGATATCCTACATACTCTGGGATATGAAGAGGGTGAGCTTTCTTTCAGGTACTTGAGGGTTTCCCTATCAACAAAGAGAATCACTATTGCATGATGTAAACCATTGGTGGATAGAATAACTGGTAAGATCACTTCATGGATGGCTATAAAAGTCTCTTATGTTGGAAGGGTTCAATTGATTAAAGCAGTTTTGATGGGAATCCAAACTTAGTGGTCTCATCTCTTTCTCCTCCAGAAGAAGATAATCAAGTTAATAGATGCTACATGTAGAAGCTATCTCAGGTCAAGAGAGGCACAAAGCATTAATAAAGCTCTTGTTGCTTGGGATAAAGTCTGTCTCCCTAAAGGGCAGGTGGATTGAATATTATTAACATGAAAGTAAGGGTGGCTAATGGACCAGACAGGCCTGTTTCAGACTGATTCTGGTATCGATTCCATTTTGGTATGCTCAATTCAGTAAGTTCGATATAAGTTCGATTACCAGTAGAATTGGGACATGGGTCGTTGCGAACAAGGGGCTTCCGACCGTTTGTCCAGTCCAATTCTGATCGATAGTCTGATCCAATTTAATCGATTGTCCGATCTGATTCGATTTCAACGAATTGTCCGATCCGATTTGATTCCAACCAATTGTCCAGTCTGGTTCCAATCGGTTAGCAGTAGGATTAAAAAAAATTACTAATTATCTAACGTTATACTAGTCGTTGAAAATTTTTAGTGGGCCCTCCAACGGCTAGTTTCCCACAACCCCTTATTTTTTCAAAAATTCTCTATTTTTTTTACTAATTACTCTCTAATACTCCTTAATATTTTGTTTATTTGGTCAAGTGAAGGGATTTTTTTGAAGCAAGATTCAATTGTCATCTCTCAATTTAGCCTTTTAATTATATACATCTGCTTTTACGCAAATGTTCGATACATTCGTTTCAACTTTCATCTCTTCATTTATTTACTTACTATAAATTTTTTGTTATATTCATGTTGTTTTTTTTCATCTCTTTTTTTCACGTTAAATATGAATTTTGATTAAAAAATTATGGTAAAAAATTAATTTTTAGTTAGGTTAAAAATATTTTTTTTGCAAAAAAAGATAAGGGTGCTAGTAGTAGTAGAGGTGGGAGTGGAGGTAGTTTTAAATCGCCGCCGTCTAGATTAAGAATTAATAGCGATGGTTTTACTCATGTTGATGATACTTTTTTTGAACGTCTTTATGCTTAGTTTCAGTAATGTCGCAGACCATGAGGCCTTAAATAGATGTTTTAGTAATTTTAATGAAGATTAGTGGAAGAGGAAGATATAGAAGAATAAGAGTAAGAAGATTACCCCTATCCCAACTAGTCCGACTATGAAATTACCAAAACAAGATGAAGTATGAAATTTACCTATGTTTACTAAAGTAGGAAAGACCGAACGTCCTCAGTGATCATTAGTTTGGAATTTATGACCCAAAGTAAGAAAAAGGAACTATCACTACTTGTAATAAATGTAAGCAAGTGATACAACATTTGGCTGGGTGAAACACCCTGGTTTCTAGACCTCAGAAAAATTTCTGAAATTCTAGTCTGTGGACCCAATACGACTCATGGGTATGAGCCATACACTGGGGTACAAATGGTAGGGTCCAGTGGTATGCTGACTAATGTTGGTTGGTGGGATGGATTTTGGTCACTGAAATGTGTAATACCTCGAGAAATGTTTTGCTGAATTTTATGCGTAAACGTGTTGGGTTCTATTTTCTAGAATGAATTATAAATTTTTCATGCGGAATGTCTTAGATTATGACCTAAAATTGCGTAGAGTATCGAATAAGCTTCCCAACGATATGTGGATCATCCAGAACGGACACTCGAGCGACGAGTTATGAACATTCCGATCGAACCGTGAATAGTAGTGAACAGTAAAACATGCAGGAAAAAGTACTGAGGCCTGGCGTATTTTTGCTCTAACTTTAAACGATCATAACTCCTTATACATAATGATATGGGTGATATACTAGATATCAACGGAAAGCTCTGCGAGTCCTCTTTCCAATGAAATTGGTTTCATCCAATTTGTCTATCAGAGCAAAAAGTTATGATCGATCTACTTCAGCCTATCAAAAGTGAATTTTTGGGTCAACTTCAAACAATTATAACTCCTAGTACACAATGATTTGGGTGAGATACTATATATCAACGGAAAGATATGAGAGTCCTCTTTCTAATGAAATTGATTTCATCCAATTTGGATATCGGAGTAAAACATTATGGTTAATCTACTTCAGACCATCAAAAGAGTCCACTAAAGGACAGATTCAAGAATTATTTAATTTTTTAAGGGCATTTTGGTCGTTATGCCTTCACTTTATGGACGAAAATTGTCTATTTATACCTATATTGAGCCATAAAATTCATGTTCTTCCATCAAAAACATTGAGAGAACTAAACCCTAGGTCCATTTTGAGCTCCAAATATCTTCCAATTTCACTGTAGAAATTCAAATTTGATCCGATAATCGAACTCATCATCTCGAGACCTTCGAGGAGCACCCCTTATTTGTGTGAATAGGATTCCATAATCAAGAGGTCAATTTCAAGGTATGTGGGTTTTTGAACAAGATTATCCTTTTGATCTTGTGCCCGAAATTTTATTTACTTATGTTGATATAAGATTTTACATGTTTTTTCATGGATTGGAAATATGATTTTATATCTCATATTGTTATCCATGAAATATGAAATTTTGTAAATTGGTACATATATGATTTTGAAATGGAATTGTGTCCAAAATTACTTGGTTATGAATATACGATGATTTGAATTATTAAACCTTGATTTATACAATTATACCATTACTTCCTTATTATGGCTTGATAATTGTTATGGAGAATTATGTATCCCTACTATTGATTATTGTTTCAAGTGTCTTTAAAGTGTGAGTTGGATTGTGAATTGAGGCGTGTTGATGTTTAAGTTGAAGGGCAATGATGAGCCTTGGCATTGTTTTGGTGTTATTGATGTTGTGGTGGTTTAAAAAGGTGATACGTTTCGATGTTGGAAAATATTCTAGACTTGAGTCGAGTTAGGGATCCACAAATGATTATTTAATAATTTGACAAAGATAGATGATTTTGGTCATCATTGTTAACCCTTGAGATGTTTTGAAGTGGAATCCCTAACGCGTTTTGAGCTTGTCGGGGAGTAGTACTTAGCACCGAGAGGGAAATTTGGTATTTCCCCAAACCTATGTGCCACCGTAGGGTTGTTTGATAATGATATTATTGGCCAGAGAGCCCGATTGTGATTATTGCAGTTTTAAGGTCATACTCCCTGGCAAAGAGTATAACGCTCCCGCCAATGGGGGTTTCAAACGTTGGTATTCCACGTAGCTCACGTGGGGTTTTCGGTTATAGGAAACTCCCCTGTCCATAAGTATTATGTTTATTGAAATACCGAGTCACTCTGAGTTTTTATGTGGTAAGTCAAGTTTCCTATGATGATCTATAATGATTTATGAGGTTTTTCTCCTACATTTCCTATCTAAGATGTTATGAGTTGCATGACTCAATGTCACTCAAGCCAGGGGTGTCATTATGGTCCGTATGTACGTTTTTACAAAATTTATGATATTATTTATATTTTACATGCGCCCCCACATACTCAGTACGTATCTTGTGCTGACCCACATATTTCTCTATGGGCTACATTCTTACCATAGTGTATGTTCAAGTACTCAGCCGCAGCTGCGACAGTGATAATCGAGTGCCGCATCTATGTTCCTTCAGTGGTGAGTCCTTATCGTTCGAGGACCAAGTTGCTAGTTTTGGTGCTGTTGTTTTGTGATCCCTTTGGTCTGTTGAGTCAGTTGGGTGTTTGTCCCAATGGCTCATTGATTTTACTGTGTAGAGGCTATGTCAGACTAGTGTATTGTTGGGTTGGTTTTTGTATAGACATTCCATATATGTACAGTCTAACAATATTCCGTGCCATGTGCGATGTGATATGATATGTACTTATACATATATCCTTAGCGTAGCATGTATGTTGTTGTGTTGGAACCCAAGGGTAGTGATTTGGCTTAAAGGGTTAGCTTGAGGCTACGTGTAGCTTTGGGCACGATGTAGCATCTTGGGATGATATTTTGGGGCATTACAATCTTGGTATCAGGGCCTAAGGTTTAAAGAGTCCTAGGAAGTCTGACAAGCCGTGTTACGTAGAGTCTTGATCATCGGTGTGTAGCGCGCCACATCTATGAACAAGAGGCTATGGGATATTTAAGGAAAAGTCATTTCTTTCATTCTAAAAGAGTTTATCGTGCTTACAACTGTTTCTTTCTACTGTTAACTCGTGCGCTCTTATGACAGAAAATGCCTCCATGTCGAGCTAGCGGAAACAATAACCAACCTCAACCCATTGATCCATTACATGAGACGGTATCCCATGCCAAATTTTGGGCAGCTTTTCAGACACTAGCCCAGACAGTTACCGCCAATACTCAGGCCAATGCTCCACCTCCATAGGAAAATAATTCGGTAGCAGCACGAATTCGTGACTTTATGCGGATGAATCCGCCAGAGTTTCATGGGTCAAGAGCAGGTGAGGACCCACAGATGTATGTTGATGAAATGAAGAAAATTACACAGATTATGTACGTGATCGAGGAAGAAAGTATGGAGCTGGCTTCTTATCGGTTGAAGGATGTTTCCTATGACTGGGTACAGATGTGGAATAAGGGTAGAGAGGAAGATACCGCTCCGATGACTTAGTAATTGTTCCAAGATGCTTTCTTGGATAGATTCTTTCCTCTTGAGTTACGGGAAGCTAAGATAGAGGAGTTTATAAATTTGAGACAAGGTTCCATATCAGTTAAGGAGTATTGTTTTAAGTTTAATCAGCTATCGAAGTACGCTCCCAATATGATGGTTGACTCGATGACTATATGAGCAAGTTTCTAACTGGGGTGTCAAGTTATGTGGTGAAAGAATGTAGATCTTCTATGATTAACAGAGAGATTGATCTTCCTAGATTAATGATTCACGCCCAACAGATTGAGTCAGACAAGATAAAGGAAAGAGAAAGAGTAAGAGGGATTAAGAGAGTCAGATCGGAGCAATAGAGGTTTGGTCAGACTAGATTCTCCGGAGGGAGTCGCCTTCAGTTTTAGAGACGTCTATTTATACCTGCGCCTTTCTCAGCTAGTGCTCTCGTATATTGGGGTAGGCAGGAGCTCGAGAATAGGTCGGTACCTTCCAGGTCTCAGGACAGTGTAAGCAACTAGCCTCATTCTCCTTTGTGTGCTAAGTGTGGTAAAGACTATTTTGGGGAGTTTTATATGGGGCAGCGGGGCTGTTTTGGTTGTGGCAAGTTGGGCCACATACTTAGAGACTGCCCGTATGCCAGACAACAAATTCGTGATGCCCGTCCCCAAAGTCAGGCTACCAGTGCCCCGCTTCCGGCAGCCCATCCAGTTCCTCCTCAGGGTGCTTTATCTAGTACTGCTGACCGTCAACGCCAAAATCATTTCTATGCTATACCACCTCATCAGGATAAGGAGGACTCTCCTGATGTTTTCACTGGTATGCTCCGTGTTTTCCATTTTGATGTCTATGTAATGATGGATCCTGGTTCAAGTTTGTCTTATGTGACACCTTTGGTTGCTGGAAACTTTGAAACGAATCCTGAAATAATTTCTGAACCTATTCTGGTTTCTACCTCAGTAGGAGAGTCTGTTATTGCTATGCGAGTGTATAAGAAGTGTCCCATCACCGTCCTTCATCGGGTTACGTATGCTGATTTGATAGAGCTAGATATGGTTGATTTTGACATCATTCTGGGTATGGATTGGTTTCACTTGTGCTATGCGTCTATAGATTGTCGTGCTTGAGTGGTTAAGTTTCAGTTTCCTGATGAGCCTGTTTTCGAATGGTCAGGGAGTTCTGTGACTCCTAAAGGCCGTTTTATATCCTATCTCAAAGCTAGGAAGTTGATTTTCAAGGGTTGCTTTTATCATCTGGTTCGGGTTAAAGACACCAAGTCTGAAACCCTGACCATTCAGTCGATTAGTATTGTTAACGAGTTTCTTGATGTTTTTTCAAAAGATCTTCCTGGAGTACCTCCCGATAGAGAGATAGAATTCGGGATTTACCTTCTTCTCGATACTCAGCCTATTTCCATTCCTCCATATCGTATGGCTCCTGCTGAACTTAAAGAGTTGAAAGAGCAACTCAAAGATATCCTAGATAAGGGTTTCATAAGGCCCAGTGCATCTCTTTGGGGTGCACCTATTCTATTTGTGTGGAAGAATGGCGGTACCTTGTGTATGTGTGTTGATTACCATCAACTTAACAAGGTAACTATCAAGAACAAGTACCCCTTTTCTCGGATTGATGACTTGTTTGATCAACTGTAAGGTGCTAGCTATTTTTTGAAAATAGACCTTAGCTCCGGTTATCACCAACTCAAGGTTAGGGAATTTGATATTCCTAAGACAGCCTTTCAAACTTGTTATGGTTATTTTGAATTCCTAGTGATGTCTTTTGGGTTAACCAATGCTCCTGCGGCTTTCATGGATCTTATGAACCGAGTATTTAAGTAGTATTTAGATTTGTTTGTTATCGTGTTCATAGATGACATTCTTGTTTACTCCCGAAGTGAGGTCGATCATGCAGACCATCTCCGAATTGTGCTGGAAACACTTAGGGCTCATCAATTGTTTGCCAAGTTTAGCAAATGTGAGTTTTGGCTAAGGTCTGTAGATTTCTTGGGTAATGTTGTTTCTTCTGAAGGTATTACAGTTGATCCTCAAAATATAGAGGCTATAAAGAGTTGGCCTAGACCTATTTCTCCCTTTGATATCCGAAGTTTCTTGGGTCTAGCTGGTTATTATCGTTATTTTGTTGAAGGGTTTTCTTCTATTGCGTCTCCTATGACCTATTTGACCCAAAAGAAAGTGAAGTTTTTGTGGTCAGAACTTGTGAGAAGAGTTTTCAGGAGTTGAAGACTCGACTCACTTCAGCCCCTGTGTTGACTTTGCCGGATGGTGCTGATGGTTTTGTGGTTTATTGTGATGCTTCCAAAGTGGGTTTGGGTTGTGTTTCAATGCAAAAAGGTAAGGTTATAGCCTATGCTTCTAGACAGTTAAAGACTCATGAGAAGAATTACCCTACTCATGACCTTGAATTAGTTGCTGTGGTCTTTGGTTTGAAAATATGGAGATATTATTTGTATGGTGTGCACGTAGATGTCTTCACGGATCATAAAAGCTTGCAGTATGTGTTCACCCAGAAAGAGTTGAACCTTAGGCAGAGACGGTGGTTAGAGCTATTGAAGGATTATGATATGAGTGTCTTGTATCATTCGGGCAAGGCCAATGTAGTGGTGGATGCCCTTAGTCGGAAGTCTATGGGTAGTGTAGCGCATGTAGAAAATGATAGGAAAGAGTTAGCCCGTGAGGTGCATCGCTTGGCTAGGTTGGGAATTAGGTTGTTTGGTGATGTTGAGGGTAGCATAGGAGTTCAAAGTGGTTCCGAGTCCTCGTTAGTTTCGGAAGTGAAGGAGAAGCAAGACAAGGATAAAGACCAAAGGGTAGAGGTTTTCTCCCCAGAGGGAGATGGCGTGTTGAGATTTTAAGATAGACTTTGTGTTCTGAATATTGATAACTTGAGGTAGAGAATTATGGTGGAAGCACATGGCATACGATATTCCATTCATCCTAGTGCTACTAAGATGTATCATTATTTGCGGGAAATTTATTGGTGGAATGGTAGAAGAGGAACATAGAAGAATTTGTGTCAAAATGTTCTACGTGTCAACAAGTTAAGATAGAACACCAAAGGCCCAGTGGTGTGATGCAAGAGTTTAGCATTCCTGCTTGGAAGTGGGAAGAAGTAAATATGGATTTCGTGGTTGGTTTACCTTTTTCTCGTTGCCATCATGATTCAATTTGGGTTGTATTAGATCGGTTAACGAAATCAGCTCATTTATTGCCATTGCATTCATCTTTTACAGCTGAAGACTATGCTAGACTGTATATTCGAGAACTCGTCAGACTTCATGGAGTCCCTTTGGCTATTATTTCTGACAGGGATACTCAGTTTACTTCTCAGTTTTGGAAATCTTTTCAGAAGGGTCTCGGTACCCAAGTCCGTTTAAGTTCTGCTTTCCATCCTCAAATCGATGGTCAAGCCAAACGAACCATTTAGACTTTAGAAGATATGTTGAGAGCTTATGTGCTTGACTTTAAAGGTAGTTGGGATGAGAACTTGCCATTAGTTGAGTTTGCTTATAATAACAACTTTCATACTACTATTGGAATGGCCCCGTTTGAAGCTCTTTATGGGAGGAGGTGTAGATCACCCATAGGTTGGTTTGAAGTTAGTGGAGTTGCTATGATTGGACCTGATGCTGTATTTGAAGCTATGGAAAAAGTTAGGTTGATTCGAGAACGATTGAAAACTACTCAAAGTCGTCAGAAGTCGTACGCAGATGTGAGGAGAAAAGATCTTGAGTTTAATATTGATGATTTGGTATATCTAAAGGTTTCACCCATGAAAGGGGTGAAAAGGCTTGGAAAGAAAGGGAAACTTAGTCCCTATTACGTTGGCCCTTATAGGATTCTAAGTAGTGTTGGAAAGGTAGCTTATGAGGTTGATTTGCCCGCGGAGTTGTCTAATGTTCACCCGGTTTTCTCCGTATCCATGCTTAAGCGATGTATTGGTAACTCGGTTGTAACTGAACCTTTCGAGGATTTGAATATCCAAAATAATCTTTCATTTGAGGAATTTCCGATTGAGATTCTAGATTTTCAAGTTCGGAAGCTAAGAAGCAAGGAAGTTCCTTTAGTTAAAGTGTTTTGGCGAAATCAATCCGTCGAGGGTGAGATATGGGAGGTAGAAGCGGAAATGCGTACCAAATACCCTCATCTTTTCTCTACGAATCCGGAACGTGTTGAAGGTATCATTCTCTTTTGATTCGATCCTTATTACTATACTTATCTTAGCTTGTGTGTTTTCTTAAATATCGGAAATCTAGTGTGTAACATATGTTTTGAGAAAGGTATTTTCGCTCAATATCCTTATTTCCATAGTATTCCTGACTTACTCATCGACATTCGAGGACAAATGTTTTAAAGGGGGGATGATGTAATACCCCAGAAAATTTTTCGTTGAAATTTTATGTGTAAACGTGTTGGGTTCTATCCTCTAGAATGAATTATAAATTTTCCGTGTGGAATATCTTAGATTATGACCCACCATTGCGTATAGTATCGAATAAGCTTTCCAACGATATGTGGATCATCCAAAATGGACACCCGAGCGACGAGTTATGAACATTCTGATCGAACCGTGAATAGTAGTGAACAGTAAAACGTGCAGAAAAAAGTACTGAGGCCTGGCGTATTTTTGCTCCAACTTTAAACGATCATAACTCCTTATACATAATGATATGGGTGATGTACTATATATCAACGGAAAGCTCTGCGAGTCCTCTTTCCAATGAAATTGGTTTCATCCAATTTGTCTATCGAAGCAAAAAGTTATGGTCGATCTACTTAAGCCTATCAAAAGTGAATTTTTGGGTCAACTTCAAACGATTATAACTCCTCGTACACAATGATGTGGGTGTGATACTATGTATCAACGGAAAGATATCAGAGTCCTCTTTCTAATGAAATTAGTTTCATCTAATTTGGATATCGAAATAAAACGTTATGATTGATCTACTTCAGACTGTCAAAACAGTCCACCAAAGGACAGATTCGAGAATTATTTGATTTTTTAAGGGCATTTTGGTCATTATGCCTTCACTTTATGGACGAAAATTGTCTATTTATACCTATATTGAGCCATAAAATTCATGTTCTTCCATAAAAAACTTTGAGAGAACTAAACCCTAGGTCCATTTTGAGCTCCAAATATCTTCCAATTTCACCATAGAAATTCAAATTTGATCCGATAATCAAACTCATCATCTCTAGACCTTCGAGGATCACCCCTTATTTGTGTGAACAGGATTCCATAATCAAGAGGTCAATTTCAAGGTATGTGGGTTTTTTTAACAAGATTATCCTTTCGATCTTGTGCCCGAAATTTTATTTACTTATGTTGATATAAGATTTTACATGTTTTTTCATGGATTGAAAATATGATTTTATAGCTCATATTGTTATCCATGAAATATGGAATTTTATAAATTGGTACATATATGATTTTGAAATGGAATTGTGTCCAAAATTACTTGGTTATGAATATACGATGATTTGAATTATTAAACCTTGATTTATACAATTATACCATTACTTCCTTATTATGGCTTGATAATTGTTATGGAGAATTATGTATCCCTACTATTGATTATTGTTTCAAGTGTCTTTAAAATGTGAGTTGGATTGTGAATTGAGGCGTGTTGATGTTGAAGTTAAAGGGCTATGATGAGCCTTGGCATTGTTTTGGTGTTATTGATGTTGTGGTGGTTTAAAGAAGTGATACGTTTTGATGTTGGAAAATATTTTTAATTTGAGTCGAGTTAGAGATCTACAAATAATTATTTAATAATTTAAGAAAGATACATGATTTTGGTCATCATTGTTGACCCTTGAGATGTTTTAAAGTGGAATCCCTAACGCGTTCTGAGCTTGTCGGGGAGTAGTACTTAGCACCGAGAGGGAAATTTGATATTTTTCCAAACCCATGTGCCACCGTAGGGTTGTTTGATGATGATATTATTGGCCAGAGAGCCCGGTTGTGATTATTGCAGTATTAAGGTCGTACTCCCTGACAAAGAGTATGACGCTCCTGCCAATGAGGGTTTCAAACGTTGGTATTCCATGTAGCTCATGTGGGGTTGTAGTTATAGGAAACTTCCTTGTCCATAAGAATCATGTTTATTGAAATACCAAGTCACTCCGAGTTTTGATGTGGTAAGTTAAGTTGCCTATGATGATCTATAATGATTTATGAGGTTTTTCTCCTACATTTCCTATCTAAGATGTTATGAGTTGCATGACTCAATGTCACTCAAGCCAGGGGTGTCATTATGGTCCGTATGTATGTTTTTACACAATTTATGATATTATTATATTTTGCATGCGCCCCCACATACTCAGTACGTATCTTGTGCTGACCCATATATTTCTTTATGGGCTACATTCTTACCATAATGTAGGTTCAGGTACTCAGTCGCAGCCGCGACAATAATATCCGAGTGTCGCATCTATGTTCCTTCAGTGGTGAGTCCTCATAGTTCGAGGACCAAGTTTCTAGTTTTGGTGCTGTTGTTTTCTGATCCCTTTGGTCTATTGAGTCAGTTGGGGGTTTGTTCCAATGGCTCGTTGATTTTGCTTTGTAGAGGCTATGTCAGACTAGTGTATTGTTGGGTTGGTTTGTGTATAGACATTCCATATATGTACAATCTAACGATATTTCATGCCATGTGCGATGTGATATGATATGTACTTATACACATATCCTTAGCGTAGCATGTATGTTGTTGTGTTGGAACCCAAGGGTAGTGTTTTTGCTTAAAGGGTTAGCTTAAGGCTACGTGTAGCTTTGGGCACTGTGTAGCGTCTCGAGATGATATTTTAGGGCGTTACAAATGGGTACAACTTGGTGGTATAAATCATATGGTCGAATACAGATCGTTTGGTTTCTTTACTTAACCTTAGACTTTGTAACCTAGGTTGGATCTGAGTACGTGTGGCTCACCATGATCCGTAAGATAGGGTATGAGTCGTATCCAGGACTCGTATAGTGGACAGTGTTCAATACTCTTAGGATTCGATTTTGCCAGGGAAACAGATGAAGGTTACGAATTGTATATTTGGATATGACTTGAGTTAGATGAGTCGTACCTTGGATAATGTTGGGTCCAAAGGGGAGGCCAAGGGTACGAGTGGTGAGTACCACTCGTATAGGGAGGATATGACTCATAAGGGTCAGTCGTGTCCCTGTGATGGGATTTTTGTGCATCTTAAGTGGGAGCAATCTGGATATTTCCCCACTTATCCTAATAAATTTCCATGACTTATATTCTTATTGGGAGGTTATTTACCCTATTATTTTATTCATTACTAGTTAGAAACTCTTCCTAAATACTATATAATTCTCTCAAGAACTTTTGGGCATGAAAGCTAGGGTTTTAACTAGAGGACTAATTTGGGGATCTTGTTGGTGGTTTCTCTCCGTCTACTTTGTCAATTAAGGCATGTTCTCTTCCCTCATTGTTAGTTCCAATTAAAGGCATTGTTTATACAATGTTTTTATAATTTAAATGTTGTATGATTTTGGATTTTCAAATATGATTCGGGGGTTTTGGTTATAAAGGCTTGGTTATGTTTTTTTTTTCATGTTTTAATTAAGCTTTTATATACATTAATGGTGGTTTTGGATAATTGGTTGCATGAGAGTGGTTCTTTGGTAATGGACTTTAGTTTTGGAAATACTATGCCCCCAATGTGTTTGATAAAATGACTTTAACAATGTTTTTATTATAATATTGATTTTTTAGTGAAACTTATGAATGGTTTAAACTTGGTAATGGAACCATAAAAGGTATGGTGGTTTAAATGGTTTTAAATGGATTGAAAAGGCCTTGGTGGCCATGATTTTGATTAATTGGAAATTATGTGGGGTATATAGAATCCGTAAGGTTTGGCTTAGGATAATGCTTGCAAGTTATTGTTGGTATGACGATACCACTACTAATAACCTTGGTTAATAATAATGGAATAATGATTTGGATGTAAAATGGTTTTAATTCGGCTTAAATAAGAGGGGTGTAGCAAAGCAGTGGAAGGTGGTGATCCTGGGAGGATCTAAATTGATTTGCCGATGTGAGGTTTGGTCCAAGTGACCATGTGCATAATGTCATACTATATTTTGGGGGATGTACTAGTCATTCCAGGTTTTCTTCCTTTGTTGTATGACTTCACGCACTGGGGCCCTTTTAGCAGGGGGAGCTGAACCCATATCGCCCATGAGTCATTTAGGATGGCAAAGCTATACAACCCATGTAAAGGTTTAAATGGCATGCTAAACCCGATTTCCTTTACCAACATAAATATATTTATATATATATATATCTATAACTATAACTATATATATGTATATATATATAGGTAATGGTTGTGTCCATATTAATGGTTTTACTTGGATTTATAAATGACATTATTTTATCCTTATCCTGAGTTCATGCTAACGATCACTCGCTAACCCGTCTTCGAGCGGCTGTATACCCACACTATGCAGGAACCAGTCGTTCTACTCTTCCTATATAGTGATTGACTCTGGGACAAATGTTGGATTGAAGTGGTGAGCTTCCATCTTTCCAGAAGGCTCCATTTAATGTGATGGATATTTTTAGACATTCTGATTTATTTATGGATGTTGGTTTTGTCTTTGGTTGGGGGCATGTCCCAACCGGATAGTCTTACTCTTTTTGTTAGAGGCATTGTAGTACTACCATGGATTGGAATGGGTGGGATCAGTAGTAGTGTCAGCTTTAGTATTGGCATTCGTATTAGGGCTGATATCAATTTATGATATTGTTGGCTGTTCTATCATATTTATTTTTGGGATTAATCATATTATGTTTTGGAACTTATTTGGGTACGACCTGATTTATGGCCCTTGTTTTGGTATTGTTTTGTTATGTATGGTTGGACAGTTGGTATGAGATAGTTGGACTTGGTTGGGTTGGTCATAATTGTGATCCTATCCCAAAGTGTTCATGTGAGCTGGTATACTATCATGTGAGGTGGTACACTATCTTATTGTATGCTCAAATTCAGCCAACTTAGGATAGGTGGCTTAGAGGTGGTCTCTGGTCCTGATCGAACTTGGGATGTCCATTACGACAAGGCCCCTGATCGGGTCGTGTCAAGTTGGTATCATAGATTTAGGTTCATGGTCAATTGGAAGTCCACAAATCCATATTGAGTAGAGTTTCTTTTAGGGGTATGTAGTACGCCACACTCATAAGAGAGAGGCTATAAGGAATTTAGGAATGTTTTACTTTCTTGGTATTCTATTTTTAAGCTTGGAGTTTAAATCATGGAATTCTTCTCTAATCCTTGGTTGTTCACTTTATCAGATCATGCCTCGATGATTTGGAGCACAAGGAAACTCTTCAGTCCCATCTAGGGACAATGTTGATATGGTATGTCCTACATCTGGTGTTCATCTTCGATCTCAAGGTCTTATCCCTGATAATTCTAGAGTTCCTTCAGTTTTTACTAGTCCTCCTCAGGTTGAGGTGTCTAATGAGGAATTTCTTCAGTCTATTCATACTATTGCCCAATTGGTTGTTGTACAGGATGAGCGGGGTGTATCTGGTGGGTTTGTCTGCTGAGGCTACAAGGGTATGAAAATAAATCTTCCTACTTTTACTAGTGTGAAGGTGGAGGAGGATCCTCAGGGTTTCTTGGATAAAATGAAGAAGATATTCAGGGTGATATAGGCCACTAATGTAGAAGGTGTAAACTTTGCAGCTTATCAGCTCAAGGTTGTTGCGTACTAATGGTATAAAGTATGGGATAGTGATAGAGGAGATGTGGAGGAGTCATCCTTATGGGATGCTTTTTCTAGAGATAATAAATATGGACTTTTGCTCCTAAGGTTATTTCGGATCCTTTTTCTATTTCTACCCCAGTAAGTGACTCGATTATTGCTAAGAGAGTCTATAGGGAGTGTGTGGTATTTGTTGATGGTAGGTAGACTTTGGTAGATTTGTTTGAACTTGATATGGTTGATTTTGATGTTATTCTGGGGATGAATAGATTACACTCTTGTTACGTGTCCTTGGATTATCGGACCCATAAGATTGTCTTTAGGTTCCCTGGTGAACTGGTTGTGAAATAGGAGGGTGGTTTCCTAGCTCCTAGGGGGAGGTTTATTTTTTATCTTGGAGCTTAGAGGTTAATCTCTAAAGGTTTTCTTTATCACTTGGTTCGGGTTAAAGATTCTAACTCATGGGGTCCATCTTTTCATTTGGTCTAGGTAGTAATTGAGTTTCCTGAGGTCTTTCCAAATGATCTTCCTGGTGTTCCTTTGGATAAGGAAATAGAGTTTGGTGTTGACTTGGTTCCAGGCACTCTCCTAATATATATTTCTCTTTATGGAATGGCTCCAGTTGAGTTGAGGAAACTCCAGGAGCAACTTAAGAATCTTTTGGATAAGGGGTTTATTCATCCTAGTGTATCTTCGTGGGGTGAATTGGTGTTGTTCGTGCTCAAGAAGGATGGTTCCTTTCGGATCTGCATTGACTATCACCAGTTGAATAAGGTAACGGTTAAGAACAAGTATCCTCTTTTAATGATAGATGAGTTGTTTGATCAGTTGCCAGGTGTCAAGGTCTTTTCTAAGATAGATCTTTGATTTGGGTATCATCAGCTTAAGATTAGGGAGGAGGATATCCCTGTGATAACTTTTCGTACTCAGTATGGGCACTTTGAATTCTTGGTGATGTCATTTGGATTGACTAATGCCCCAATGACATTTATGGACTTAATGAATAGGGTTTTCAGGAAGTTCTTGGATCTCTTTGTCATTGTGTTCATTGATGACATTTTGGTTTATTCCAAAAGTGAGGTGGATCATGCTAATCACCTCTGTATGGAATTACAGACTTTGAAGGAACAGTAGTTGTATGCTAAGTTCTCCAAGCATGAGCTTTGGTTGAACGCTTTGACTTTTTTTGGTCATATTATTTTTAGTAAGGGGATCATAGTGGATTTGGAAAAGGTGGATGTCGTTAAAAGGTGGCCTATACCTACGACTCCAACCAATATTTGGAGCTTCTTGGGTCTGGCTGGGCATTATCGGTGATTTATAGAGAACTTTTTAATGATAGCTGCTTCTTTGACTAAGTTGACTCAAAAAAAAGCAAAATTTTCTTGGTCGGATGCTTGTGAGGGGAGTTTCGAGAAGTTAAAAGATAAGCTAACTTTGGCTCTAGTTTCGACATTGCCTGAGGGCAGTGAGGGGTGTGTGGTTTATTGTAATGCATTTAGAGTGCGACTTGGTTGTGTTCTTATTTTGCATAGGAAGGTGATTGCCTATGCTTCCAGGAAGTTAAAGGTATTTAAGAGGAATTATCCTACTCATGATTTAGATCTGTTGGTGGTGGTTTGTGCCTTGAAAATCTGGCGGCATTATCTATATGGAGTGCACGTAGATATTTTTTCTAATCATAAGAGACTGCAGTATGTGTTCACTTAGAAGGAGCTAAATCTCAGGCAAAGAAGATGGTTGGAGCTTCTCAAAGACTATGACATGAGTCTTCATTATCACCCTGTGAAGGCTAATGTAGTTGCAGATGCTCTTAGCAGGTTATCTATGGGGAGTTTGGCTCATGTGGAGGAAAGAAATCAGGAATTGGTGAAAGATATTCACCACTTGGAAAATCTTGGAGTTTGTCTTATGGATTTTGAGGATGGTGGGGTGATGGTACAGGAAGTGGTTTGGTCATCTCTTGGTGCAGATATTAAGGAGAAGCAAGTGCTAGATCCTACCTTGATGAAAATCAAGAGTAATATGGGTATACAGAAGGTAATGGTGTTTGAGCTCAGTGATGATAGTACTTTACGGTACCAAGAGAGGTTGTATGTTCCTAATGTCGATGGTTTACAAAAAAGGATTTTGGCTGATGCGCATGAATCGCGCTACGTTATACATATAGGATCGACAAAGATGTATCATAATCTCAAAGAGATGTATTGCTAGAGTGGTACGAAAAGGGACGTGGCTGATTTTGTGGCCAAGTGCTTAGTATGTCAACAAGTTAAAGTTGAGCACATGAGACCTGGTGGGTTATATCAAAAGATCGTTGCCCAAATAGAAATAAAAGCTAATAAATATGAACTTTGTTATTGGTTTTTCTTGGTCTCGGAATTAATATGATTGGATTTGGGTTATCCTGGATAAGATGATAATGTCTACTCACTTCTTGCCAATGAGCACTACCTTGTCGGTAGAGGATTATGCAAAGTTATATCTTCAGGAGTTTGTGAAGCTGAAAGGAGTACCTGTTTCGATTGTCTCTGATTATGGTATGCAGTTCTCATCCTATTTCTGGTGGTCTTTTCATAAGGGATTGGGTACTAAGGTGAATCTGAGTACTGCTTTTCATCATCAGATGGATGGGAAAGTGGAAAGAATTATTCAAATATTGGAGGATAGGCTTCAGGCATGCGTCGTTGATTATGGTGGTAGTTGGGTTGAGAATCTACCTCTGGTGGAGTTTTCTTACAACAAAAGTTATCATTCTAGTACTGTCATGGCCCTTTTTGAGTTATTGTATGGTAGGAGGTTTATATATCCTATTGGTTTGTTCAAACTTGGTAAGGCAGATATGTTCGGTCCGAATTTGGTCTATCGGTCTATGGAAAAGGTGAAGGTGATTTAGGATAGGCTTAAGGCTGCCAAAAGTCACCAAAAGTCCTATGTAGATGTAAGGCGTAGAGACTTGGAGTTTGAGGTTGGGGATAAGGTATTCCTCATGGTATCTCATATGAAGGGAGTAATACGGTTTGACAAAAAGGGAAAGCTTAGTCACTAGTATATTGATCCTTATGTGGTTTTGCAGAGAGTTGGAAATGTTTCTTATTAATTAGAGTTGCCTTCTAGTTTGAATCCCATTTATTCGGTATTTTATATCTCCATGTTGAGAAAGTCTTGGTAATCTTTAATTGATTGTTCCTTTAGAGGGATCAGGCATCTCGGACTCTTCCCGATTAAGATCTTGGATAGGCAGGTTCGTTGGTTGCGAACAAAGGAAGTGGCTTCTGTTAAGGTTCTATAGCAGAACCATAAGGTGGAAGAAGCTACATGGGAAGCAAGGGAGGACATGAAATCCAAGTATCTACATCTGTTTTCTGCTCCTGGGATTTGTGCGAAAGGTATGCGCCTTCAACACATCTTTATTTTCTAAGTTTTTTTAAAGGAAATATTAATATCTTTGCCTCTTTGTTTTCAAACTTTGTTAAAGATTAGAAATATATTTGATAATGCAATTGACTCGTGCGTGTGGTTACCCCTACCTTGTCCATTATTTGGGGACCAATGTTATTAGTGTGGGAGACTGAAATACCCTGGTTTCTCGACCTTAAAAATTTCTTGGATTTTTGGTCTCTGAACTCAATACGACTCATGGGTACGAGCCATATGCTGGGGTATGAATAGTATGGTCCAGTCGTATACTGACAAATGTTAGTTGGTGGGATGGATTTTGGTCACTGGAATGGGTATGACTTAGTGGTACGAGTTGTATGGTCGGATACAGATCATTTGGTTTCTTCGCTTAACCTTAGACTTGGTAATATAGGTTGGATTTGAGTATGAGCGGCTCACCATGAGCCGTAAGTCAGGGTAAGAGTCGTACCCAGGACTCGTATCGTGGTTAATGTTCAATCCTCTTAGGATTCAATTTTGCCAGGGATATGGGTGAAGGTTACGGATAGTATATTTGGATACGACTTGAGTTGGATGAGTCGTACCTTGGACAGTGTTGGTTCCAATGGTAAGGCCAAGGGTAGAGTGGTGGGTACCACTCGTACAGAGAGGATACGACTCGTAAGGGTTAGTTGCATCTCTGTGACGAAATTTTATGCAACTTAAGTGGGGGCAATCTGGAAATTTCCCACTTATCCTAATAAAGTCCCATGACTTATATTCCTATTGGGATGTTATTTACCCCATTATTCTATTCATTACCACTTCTAAACTCTTTCTAAATACTATATAATTCTCCCAAGAGCTTTTGGGAAAGAAAGCTAAGGTTTCAACTAGAGGATTAATTTGGGGATCTTGTTGGTGGTTTCTCTCCATCTACTTTGTCAATTAAGGCATGTTTTCTTCTCTCATTGTTAGTTCCAATTAAAGGCATGACTTTATACAATATTTTTATGATTTGAATGTTGTATGATTTTGGATTTTCAAATATGATTTGGGGGTTTTGGTTACAAATGCTTGGTTATGGTTTTTTCATATTTTAATTATGCTTTTATATGCATTAATAGTGGTTTTGGATAATTGGTTGCATGTGAATGGTTCTTTGGTAATGGACTTTGGTTTTGGAAATGCTATGCCCCCAATGTGTTTGATAAATGCCTTTAACAATGTTTTCATTATAATATTAGTTTTTCAATGGAACTTATGCATGGTTTAAACTTGGTAATGGAACCCTAAAAAGTATGAATCGTTTAAATGCTTCTAAATGGATTGGAAAGGCCTTGGTGGCCATGGTTTTTGATAATTGGAAATCATGTGAGGTATATGG
>NC_061122.1:199473169-199623169 GCF_002878395.1 Capsicum annuum | reverse complement strand
TCTAGTAAGCATTGAAGTCTATAATAAAAGAGTTGTATGAGTCCTCTCATTTTCTACTTTTATTATCATAATAATTTATTAATACTTATGTTTGATAACTTTTGAGATGTTTAAATAAGGTGAACAAAAATTATCACGACCCGAACTAGGGCTAGGCCGTGATGGATATCCCAAACCATGAAGGCCCGGACGTTTTACTCTATCTGATCTACTAATCATGCACAACATTCATATCATAAAAAAAATACAGAAATATAATCTGATACGAAAACATGGTCATTAACTCTGGGTTTTAAGATATAAGAAAGAAAACTGCAATTCAAAACATCTGAATAAGATCTGACTCAATCTACGAAATCTCTATTATATCTCAAAACTGTTCTGAAGACTGGGACAAGGCCCCCAGTAGACCAAACCAACAGAATAACATAATCTGAAATAACAGGCCTTCTGGAACAAAAAGGCTCACCACTGAACGGATCACTTTTCTCTGGAATACTCTACTGATTAGCCAGACCCTTGGACTGAGCCTCTGAACCTGGGAGGTAGGGGGTCAATACAGATGTACTGGTACGCAGAGAAGATCCCAAATAATAGTTTATATTCAACATACATGAGAGCAATTTAAAATAGGTCATAAACATATCAGATAGTAAGAAATCTCATGGGCATTTTCGAAAGACTCTGTAAAATCATCTGAACTCTAAGACACTCTTAGTTTTACTTCTGCCCTAGGTGGTATACCCTACTACTCTGAAATTCCACAAGCTATATGAAATCCACCATTGACTCGGTGGGGAAGCCTCTAACCCAAGTGTGCCGCAAGGGTTGGAGTCTCTGATTCTGCTACGCCACACGGCTGCCACCAACGTAAAAATAATATACTCGGATCGGCAAATCACGGTTTTTGGCTAAGAGTTACTTGAAATCAAACCTTCTTCAGGTAACCACCTAACCCTCTTCAAGCCCAATTTTAACTCTTTAAAACATGCATTCTCTAAAATCAAACTCTGAAAACATACTCTGTTATGGCATACATACTTATGGTATCGTCATACCATTGACTTCCAAGTCACATCTCTGAGCCATAATTAGCATATTACAATCTCTGTTTTCAAAACATAAATTCGAGACTACCATATCAATAAATCATTTCAAAGAACTCTTTCTCTAAAACTCATGTAAACACATGTATGCAACTTTCCTTGTCAAACTTTCAATGATGCAAGGTGGTCATGTCAAATCTCTTAATCTCATGCAAATCTTTCCTTTTTAACAAAATATATTTACATCAAGAAACTCCCTCTCTTAAATTTCTAAATCATTCTCAAAATACTATGATATTTTAGTAAACAAATTTCAAGCCATAAATCATGCATTTCAAATCCTTCACATTAAGATCATAAACTTAAAGTCATCACAAGAGAGGGATTTCATAAGTTGTGCTCTCAAACAATCTTAAATCTAAATTTTTATACATACACATATACATGTAAATCAATTTTAGGGGGAAAGGCCTAAAGAGCAAATCAACAATACAATTGAACATTCACAATGCAGAATAAATCATGTATTTCAAAAATCCCTTTCTAAATTCATGTTTGATAATCTTTAAATCATGTTCTAGTGTTTACAAGCCCATGTAGTTTTTAGGATAAACCCTATGTATGATGGATGATTCTTGAAGCCTATGATTTGGGGATTCCAAATCTTTAATCAATCTTGAAAACCCACGGTTAAATCTTGAGTTATTTTGATTTTCTTGTTTGAAACCCTAAGGAGTGTTCTTGATGGTTTTTGATGAAAATATCAATAATGAGGTCGTTTGGGATTAATCCCGTGTTTAGGCTGATAAGGGGGTGGAAAATACCCAATATACCCTTAATGAGACGGACTAAAAATATAACTGGGAGCCCAATTTTATGGGCCACCGCAACGCGCCACAATCGCGGTGGCTCACTGGAAATTGACGAATGGGATTCTTAAGGTCACCACGACGCGGAGCCATTGCGTTGTCACACTGGTTGAGACCTGAAACTTTAGTGCGACACACCACAATCGCGCTATGCTACTAGAATTTGACAATTTCTAATAGGCCCCCTCCGCGACGTGCCAAGCACCAAAATGACGGTGTTTTATGACTAAAACTTAAATTAGCCATAACTTCTTGTCCGGGTATTGGATTTATGTGAATTTTATATCGACGGAAAGTTCATTCAATTTTCTACATGATAAAAATTTGAAATTAGGCAAATTAAATATGGTTTAAAATTTACTCACTTTGGAAGTCAAAAATAAAATTAAGTGTCTTTGCCAGAATTCTAGTCATTTAATTCTAAGAGCATATTACCACGAGTTAACGCATGAACAATTTTTGCGGGATGATAAATTATCCCCCTTGGGATCATTCATCCCCAAATGATAACGTAGAATACAGACAAGCATGATTTAAAGCATACTAGGGCCATAGAAGAATAAGACAAGGATTGTACCTTCCATTTCATCATCCACCGGATCAAACAAGTTTGGGTATCTATCTCTCATGTTATTTTCTGATTCCCAAGTTGCTTCCTCAACTTTCTAATTTCTCCACAACACCTTAACCGACACTATCTCTTTGCTCCTCAACTTCTGAACTTGGTGATCTAAGATTGCAATAGGTTCTTCTTCATATGCTAATAAGTCTGTCACCTTGATATCCTCTACAGGAAACACTAGGGAATGGTCTCCTATATATTTCTTCAGCATGGATATATGGAATACCGGATGAACAGAGCACACAATTTCAGGCAACTCTAAATCATAAGCAACTCCCCCTATCCTTATCAAAATTTTGTATGGCCCTATATAGTGAGGACTCAGCTTACCTCTTTTTTGAAAACGTATGACTTCCTTCATAGGAGAAACTTTGAGAAACACCCAATCACCAACCTTAAACTCTAAGTCTCTTTTCCTAACATCGGCGTAGGACTTCTGTCGACTCTGGGCAGTTTTAAGTCATTCTCTAATAATTTTCATGTCTTCCTTTTCCTGATGAACAAGATCAGGCCCAAACAACTATGTCTCGCCCACTTCATATTACACTATTAGTGAACTACATCTTCTTCCATACAATTCCTCAAAAGGAGCCATCTTAATACTGGCATGGTAGCTGTTATTATGTGAAAACTCTATCAATGGCAAGTGAGCCACCTAACTCTCCTTGAAGTCAATTATGCAGGCCCTTAACATATCCTCAAGAGTCTGAATAGTGCACTCAGATTGCCCATCAGTTTGAGGGTGGAATGCAGTACTTAGGTTTACTTGGGTACCTAAACACCTCTGAAAAGACCTCCAATACTATGAAGAGAATTACGTATCTTGGTCAGATATGATGGATATAGGTGCTCCATGCAAATGGACTATCTCCTCAATGTACAACTTGGCATAGTCATCTCCCGAATAGTTAGTTCTAATGGGCAGAAAGTGGGCTGACTTAGTCAGTCGATCAACAATCACCAAATTGAATCATACTGGCTTCAGGACCTCGGAAGTCCCGTGATGAAGTCTATATTAATCATCTCCCATTTCCACATAGGCAAGGATATTTCTTGGGAAGTACTACCTGGCCTCATATGCTCTACTTTCACTTGTTGACAATTTAAACACTTGGCAACAAAATTAGCCACATCATGCTTCATATTATTCCACCAGTAAATAGATTTCAGATCATGATACATCTTAGTAGAGCCTGGGTGAACAACATACCTCAAAGTGTGAGCTTCATCCTCTTTCGTAACCCTTCTACATATGGCACACATAGTCTGCTCTAATATCTCAAAACTCCATCACCACCAATTTCAAAAGACATCACCTTCTGTTGACCTATATCTTTCTTGATCTGCATTATGATGGGATCTTCACCCTACTTCTCTTTAACTTCAACATAAAGGAAAGATTTAGCTACCTCATGAACAACCACTCCCTCAGTTTTGAAATCCAAGAGTCGCACTTCTAGATTTGCAAGTCGGTGAATATCCTTCACCATCTCCCTCTTTTTCTTTTTAATATGTGAAAAACTTCCCATAAATAACCTACTGAGGGCATCGGCTGCCACATTTACCTTGCCTGGATAGTAGTGCAGGCTTATGTCATAATCCTTTAAAAGTTCCAACCAACATTGTTGCCTGAGGTTTAGTTCTTTCTTCGAGAAAATATACTGCAAACTCTTATGGTCAGTAAATATATCAACATGTACCCCATAGAAATAATACCACCAGATGTTGAGTGAAAACACCATAGCTGCTAACTCCAAGTCATGGGTGGGTAATTTTGCTCATGCACTTTTAACTGCCTAGACACATTAGCCACCACTTTACCATGTTGCATAAGTACATACCTAAGTCCCACACAGGACGCATCACAGTATACAACAAACCCTTTCGTACCTTTCAAAAGAGTCAAAATAGGAGCAGTTGTCAACTTATCTTTTAACTTCTCAAAACTATTCTCACAGGAGTTAGACCACACTAACTTTACCTTTTTCTGAGTCAACTTAGTAAGTAGTGCAGCTATGGAAGAAAAACACTCTACAAATCTTCTGTAATACCCTTCCAAACCCAAGAAGCTCTGAATATCGGTTGGAGTCATGGGTCTGGGCCATTTTGTCACTGCCTCAATCTTCTGGGGATCAACCTTAATCCCGTCACTAGACACGATATACCCCAAGAAAGCAATAACATTATGCCAGAATTTGCACTTGGAAAATTTTGCATGCAATCATGATCTTTAAGAGTGTGAAGGATGATTCGGAGATGATTGACATGGTCCTCCTCACTCTTGGAATAAATTAGAATATCGTCAATGAAAACTATAACAAACAGATCTAGAAATTGATGGAACACCCTATTCATAATGTCTATGAAAACCACAGAGGCATTAGTCAACCCAAAGGATATGACTAAGAATTCATAATGATCGTATCTGGTTCGGAATGCTGTTTGGGAATATCTGACTCCCTAACCTTCAACTGATGATATCTCGAATGAAGGTCTATCTTAGAAAAATATTTAGCACCCTGAAGCTGGTAAAAAAGATCATCAATCCTAGAAAGAGGATATTTATTTTTAATCGTGACCTTATTCAGCTGACGGTAATCTATGCACAAACGCAGGGAACCATCTTTCTTTCGCATAAAGAGTACAGGTGCATCCCAGGAAGAAACACTAGGATGGATAAAATCTTTATCTTGAAGATCTGCTAGCCACTCTTTCAACTCTACAGGAGCCATTCTATATGGCAGAATTGAAATGGGATATGTATCTGGCAGCAAATCAATAACAAAATCTATCTCCCTATCAGGTGGTATTCTTGGGAGATTATCTGGAAAAACTTTTGGGAACTCATTCACCACAGGGACGGACTGAAGATAAGGGCTTTTGATATTCGAATCTTTAACCCGAATCAGATGATACAAATAGCCCTTAGAAATAAGTTTACGGGCTCTGAGATAAGAGATAAACTTCCCTCTAGGAGATAAAGAATGTCCCTCCCATTTTATTACTGGTTCATTTGGGAAAGAGAAAGTAACCTTTTGGGTTCTACAAGTTAGCATGGCATAGCATGAATGAAGCCAATCCATCCCTAAGATAGCATCAAAATCAAACATGTCTAAGTCTACAAGGTCTGCCGAAGTATCCCGCCTAGAGGCAGTCACTACGTAAATTCTATACACCCTCCTAGCCATAACAGACCCACCAGAGTGGAAACAAAAAAAGGTTCGGCAATTACATCAGGCCCAAACCCAAACCCAACAGCCACATAAGGGGTCAGGTAAGACAGGGTAGACCCTAGATCAAGTAACACATAAACATCATGGGAAAATATTTGCAACATACCAGTAACTACATCCGGTGAGGCCTCTACCTCTTGGTGGTTGGTCAAGGCGTATAATCAGTTACAGCTATTTCCAGCGGCTAAAGTGGAACACTTATGAGGCAGTGGTGGTGCAGAAGAATTAGCCTATGACTTGGCTTCACCAATATTACTCTTTGCTATCGGATATTCTCTCTGGATATGGCCTGGTTGGCCGCACGAATAACACACCATAGTGCCAAACTGACATCTCTCTGGATGATTCCTCTTATATTTCTCAATGCACGGGTATGTCCGAGAGGTCTGAGCTACACTTCCTTGAGACTGTAAACCCTGCATCCTCGGTCCCTGCCTATACTAAAAATCCTGAGTGCGCTGCCCGGCTGGGGGTCTGGTCACCGAGGCTTTGGCTGCAGGCTGCACATAACCCTAATTCCTCTTCTTCTGCCATTTGTTACCCTAATTCCTACTTTGCTGCTGACTGTAGCTCTGGTATGCTGTTTTGGATCTCTTTGCTTGTCTGTCCTTCTATTTAGATTTAGTTATTTTCTTTTTCTTTTCCTCAACTTGCTGCTTTGGCAAAATCCATGTCCCGGTTCAATATTGCTCCCTGATATTCAAGCACTAAGTCATCTGAAAGGCTGGATGCAAATTTCCTTATTTAGGCTCTAATGTTACTAGTCATATCTGGAGCATAACGGGCTATTTGGTTGAACCTCAGAGTGTACTCCTAGACACTCATCTTACCCTATTTTAGATTTATAAACTCTTCGGCTTTGGCCTCCCTCAGCTCGACAGGAAAGAATCAATCAAGGAAGGCTTACATGAAATCAGCCCAAACTGTGGGCTCAACATGCTCACTCTTTGAATCTTCCCACTCGTTATACCATTGGTTGGCTACATTCTTAAGCTTGTAAGCCGTTAACTCAATCCTATCTACCTCATCTATATGCATCACCTTAAAGATTCTCTCCGTCTCATCCACAAACTTCTTTGGATCCTCTTCTACCTTGGTACCAGTAAACTTGGGCGGGTTCATCCTCATGAACTGGCCAACTCTTGTAACCTCAGACAAAAATGATGCAGAACTAAGATCTTAAGACCATTGAGTCTGTATGGCTACCAACTGGGCAAGCATGTGAATGAACTATCTGAATTCTGTATTAAATACCTCTCTCTCACGAGGTTGAGTTCGGTTAGTCCCCGTTCGGGGAGCTTTGGGTGCCCTAAGTGGGCTGGTCTGAGTAGGTGGGACTCCCGGAGAACATCATTCTCCAAATTCTGAGCTCTATTACGGGTGTCCTCATCCCATGAGTGGGATGGACCTTATTTATCTGTGCATTCTGATTGATAGTATGACAGGGAGGCATGATTGTTTTTTTGAAACACAAGAGATCATTGATTAGGGGACAACTCAGACTTTGAAGCAAGAACTAAACCACAAGAAGAGAAATATTCCTTAATGCCTAGAGCGTCCTACTTATAAGTGTGGTGTACTGCACACCCATAAATAAGATTCTACCCGATGCGATTTCGCTGACATCCTGGGACCATGAACCGTGCTCTGATACCAAGTTTGTCATGACCCTAACTAGGGCTTGGCCGTGACGGACATCCCGAACCATGAAGGCCTAGACGTCCTACTTTATCTAATCTGGTAATCATGCACATCATTCATATCATAAAAGAAAATGTGGAAATATAATCTGATATTGGAAACATACTCATTAACTCTAGGTTTCAAGATATAAGAAAGAAAACTGCAATTCAAAACATCTGAATAAGATCTGACTCAGTCTGTGAAATCTCTACTACATCTCAAAACTGTTCTGAAAATTGGGACAAGGGCCCCAGTAGATCAAACCAACGGAATAACATAATCTGAAATAACAAGCCTTCTGGAATAAAGAAGGCTCACCACTGAATGGATCACTTCTCTCTGGAATACTCTACTGATTAGCCGGACCTTTAGACTGAGCCTCCAAACTTGGGAGGTAGGGGGTCAATACAGATGTACTGGTACATAGAGCAGATCCAAAATACTAGTTTATATTTAGCATATATGAGAGCAATTTAAAATAGTTCATAAACATATCAGATAGTAAGAAATCTCATGGGCATTTTCGAAAGACTGTAAAATCATCTGAACTCTGAGACACTTTTAGTTTTACTTCTGCGCTAGGTGGTACACCCTACTACTCTGAAATTTTATGAGTTAATTGGAATCTTCCATTGACTCGACAGGGAAGCCTCCAACCCAAGTGTGCCGCAAGGGTTGGAGTCTCTGACTCTGCTACGCTACATGGCTGTCGCCAGCGTAAAAATAATATACTCGGATCGACACATCACGATTTTTGGCTAAGAGTAACTGGAACTCAAACCTTCTTCGGGTAACCACCTAACCTTCTTTAAGCCCAGTTTTAACTCTTTAAAACATGGATTCTCTAAAATCAAACTCTGAAATCATACTCTGTTATGGCATACATACTTATGGTATCGTCATACCATTGACTTGCAAGTCACATCTCTGAGCCATTATTAGCATATTGCAATCTCTGTTTTCAAAATATAAATTCAGGACCACCATATCAATAAATCATTTCAAAGAACTCTTTTTCTAAAACTCATGTAAACACATGTATGCAACTCGCTTTGTCAAACTTTCAATGATGCAAGGTGGGCATGTCAAATCTCTTAATCTCATGCAAATCTTTCTCTTTTAACAAAATATATTTACATCAAGAAACTCCCTCTCTTAAATATCTAAATCGTGCTCAAAATACTATGGTATTTTAGTAAACAAATTTCAAGCCATAAATCATGCATTTCAAATCCTTCACATTAAGATCCTAAACTTAAAGTCATCACAAGAGAGGGATTTCATAAGTTGTGCTCTCAAACAATCTTAAATCTAAATTTTTACGCATATACATATGCATGTAAATTAATTTAAGGGGGAAAGGCCTAAATACCAAATCAAAAATACAATTAAACATACATAATGCATAATAAATCATGTATTTCAAAAACCCCTTTCTAAATTCATGCTTGATAATCTTTAAATCATGTTCTAGTGTTTACAAGCACATGTTGTTTTTAGGATTAACTCCACGTACCTCAATTTAGAAATTTGATGGATGATTCTTGAAGCCTACAATGTGGGGATTTTAAATCTTCAACCAATCTTGAAAACCCACAGTTAAATCTTGAGTTATTTGGGTTTTATTGTTTGAAACCCTGAGTGTTCTTGATGATTTTTGTTGAAAATATTAATAATGAGGTCATTTGGAATTAAATCCTGTGTTTAGGCTGATAAGGGGGTGGAAAATATCCAATATACCCTTAATGAGATAGACTAAAAATATAACTGGGAGCCCGATTTCATGAGCCACTGTGACGCATCACAATCGCGGTGGCTCACTGAAAATTGACGAGTGGGATTCTTAAGGTCACCGCGATGCGGAGCCATCGCGTTGTCCCACTGGTTGGGACCTGAAACTTCAGCACGACGCGCCACAATCGCGCTATGCTACTGGAATTTGACAATTTCTAAATAGGCCCCCTCTGCGATGTGCCAAGCACCAAAATGACGGTGTTTTACAACTAGAACTTAAATTAGCCATAACTTTTTGTTCGGGTATCGGATTTGGGCGAATCTAATACAATGGAAAGCTCATTCAATTTTCCACATAACAAAACGTTGAAATTAGGCAAATTATATATGGTTTAAATTTTACTCACTTTGGAAGTCAAAAATGAGATAAAGTTTCTTTGACACAATTCTAGTCATTTAACTCTAAGAACATATTACCACAAGTTAACGCATGGACGATTTTTGCAGAGTTTTATAAAAATAAAAATAACATAGATTATCATATAATGTTATGGTCTATCACTTTTTTTTGTCGAATAGTTTTTAATTCTTTTCACCAATCGTGAATTCAGTAACATCTAAAATGAAAAGGAAAATTTTCATATGACATTTTTCCCGTTTCTTTTTAATTGTTGTATATTTTAAATATAGATGTTTCTAAATACTTGTCAATTTAAATAATTAATAAATAATTAATTATTCAGTGTTCAAAGGAACAAAATTAAAGAATTAATAAAGATTTATATTAGTTAAACTACACTCATAACTATTGATTGTGCAAAACTTAATTCACAACTAAAAAGGAACAAAGGTAATAGAGTAAGTGATTTCTTGAATTTAGGTGAGATTGTTAAGAATTTAACACCCTCTGTATCTAAAATAGATGTGTTGATCAAAATACTTCGCACCTTGTCTCAATACTTCGAAGCACATAGATCTATTGGATCAATGAACACTCAAATCAAGCTCGCCCATCTTTTTGAGTGCAGAAATGCGAGAATCATGTGAGAATGCTTGTTACTGATGGACAAACTTGAAAGTGATTTAAAACTCTTAAGAATCAAAGGTGTGTTAAACATCATGCTAGAATGCTTCTTACTGATAATGGACACTCGCAAGCTTCTTATTGATGATGGAAAACTTTAAAGATGATGGACAAAAACCTCAAAAAGAAGAAGTTTAATTTCTTATGAAAAATAGGAAAATCTTAATATAAAAAAAATGGAGAAGAGAAATGTAGTGATAATTGTCACCATGAATGAGGTATGAAGATAGTGGTAGGAATATCATATAAAGATCTTAAATTTATAGATATGGAGCATTATTTGGTGAATAAGAGAAAGATGAACCTCTTTAAATAAAAAAAAAGAAGAGAAAAACTTAATAGTCACTCTTAAATGTGGGAGAGGAAAAGATTTTAAACCACTCTTAAGGCATGATGGACAAAATTAAAAGCTGATGGGACTTTTCAATTCTCCATTAGCTTAACTACACCAATTATTAATAATACTCAATAAATAGTGTAGAATATTATTAAATCTTTCATTTATAAATAAGAAAAAATAAAAAAAAATGTCAAAAAGGGAGAAAATAAATAAATAGCAATGGAAGTCATAGAGAGGTGCCACATCACCTCCTCTATGTTTCTTCTTTATATATATATATATATATATTGATTATTATTATTATTTTTATTATATATATATACATATTTTCTTAATATTAAATTATAAAATTATTGATGGATGCGTATACAAAATTATGTCTATAATTTAAATACGTACATACCAAACATAATTTTAGAATAGTAAAAAGAATTGATAAAATTAACTTTGAAAGAAAAAGAGAATTTGGGCAAACTATAACTCAATTTGAAATTTATTTTACTCAAACTCGAAAGGCCCAAATCTAATCCAATATCCTTCTTTCGATAATTCAGACTCCTATACACAATCTAGATAAAGTTTAACTATCCACCTGCGTCTCCTATCTTCCCACCCTAAAAATCTACTGAACCTCTCTCTGACCTCGTCAATTACCTCGAGTATCAACAACACTCTAACCTTATTCTAAACGGCTAGATTCAACCATTTACTTGCGAGGAAGGTTTCCAAATCCTTTGAAGTAGACATATAAATTTCAAAATTCATGGACTAAGCTTGTCCACATCTCCCAATCTCGCCCAATGTTTCTTTGCTGAAGCCAAATATTCAAATTCAAACCCAAACAATTAGATTTCCTCCCTACTCTACTTATCATTTCTATCTTTCAATCTTTTCAAAGAGATAATGATAATTTTATTTTTTATTATTTTGTGTTTTAAATAGTATGTTTTAAAACTAGTTGTACCTTCAATTCTCACTATAAATAGGGTCTCAAGTGCTCTTAGGAAGAGTTTTTTCTAATGATCTAACATCATCTCCATATCCTTTAGTTAAGAGCTTTAAATATTCTTAGTCCCTTTTGATAAACATTCCTTTTGTCATGCAAAATCTGAATCTTTCTAGAAGAGTCGAAGTCGAAGTAGCTAGCTTGAAACTTGATGGCTGATGGCCTCGATCATTGTGCCACATGAGGTAAAACCTATTCCGTCTTAAGTATGTTGCACTTAATTTTGTTAATCATTTATCGTGTGATTTATCAGAATGTTAGCTGGCTGATTTTAGGCATATAAAATGTGAAACGATATTGTTTTCTAGTATTTTTGAGATTATGTGTCCAAGAAATTATTATTTCCCATAATATAGTCGGGTATGCAGAATCTGTATGTTACAACACCAACTTCAACTTGAGTTCAAGTATAAAGAAGAACACAATGAAGTATATCAAATACCCTCAACACAAGATCAAAATAACCTTTCAAATAGGTGTATTTTATTTTGCAGAAATAAAGATGGAACAGAAAATAGCTAAGTCGTCTGACTTCACGAATTTTCCTTAAGGAAATAATCCCTCTCACTGTACCCGAGGTTGTGGAATTTTTCCTCCCAGGATAAAATGGCTAACCAGACCAACAGCAGTGGTACCTCAAACGGTTGGAATATCTTCGAACTCACAGAACGTTTTTGAGAGATCACACAAAATATTTTTGAGACAAGAAGAGAGTTTTTAATCTGAAAATTTTGTATTCAAACCTATGTATGAAACCAGATTTTCATAGCCACAAGATGCCTCTTCTGAAAAGTGGAAAAGGTTTATCTAAAAGGTGTAACCTTTTCTGAAAATTCATGTCTATTCGTCCAAACATTATGACTGTTCTGAACAAGCATACCATTTCGTGAATAAGTGTGTCAATTCATTAAAAAAATGCATCAGTTCTGAAGTAGTGCATCAGTTTACTAAAACTGTGCATCAGTTTAGTTTCAAAATTGTGCACCATTTCAGTGTAAAATTGCATCAGTTTGAAAATTTATCTGAAGCATCTATTTGAAATAGCTTCTGCATGCATGCTTTCGTAATGAAAGTGAAATCATATAAATGGAATATTAAACACAAAAAATATTTACTGTGTTACTGTTGGTATTTTCGGAATTCAACTAAATTTTGTCCAAAAAGATAGATCTCATCTATCGATCATTTGACAAATCAAAATTCAAATATAAATCCGAAGCTGAGCCGAGCGAGCGATGACGATGACGGCATGAGGAATCTCTTATTTCTTTTCTCACTTACCATGTGGAGTAAGTGTTCATCATTATAAACACTCCAAAGTTCCTTTCTCCCACCAATGTGGGAGAATTAGTGAACTTTCCAATTTTGGGAGTACACTCTCCAAATTGGTGTCTCTTCTTCTCCGCCATTTTTTTCTCCATTATCCATTCACACTTCTATGAACCCAACAATCCCCCACATGAATGGGGAATGGCTATTTTTCATAAAACTTTTACGGACAAGTATGTGATCATCAAGCAAAGACTGATTGCATCTGGATAAGTGGGTTTCCCTTTGAACTTTCTGTAGTGAACATACATCAGATGCACTCGGTTAATCGGCAGATTTGATATCTTTGAACCGTCGAGCTTTATTATACACCTAGACAATACAGGTCACACAACCAACCTTTTAACATTTATGGTTCTCATGGTTTTGTTCTTTTCAATCATGAACACGTCCCAGTTTCACGAGAGCTTAGAGAATAGGCCTTTACTAACATTCTCCTTGAAGCGGCTTCCACTTCACCCTCGCATAGGTGATTTCTAAATGTTCAATCCTATAAATTAAACTATTTGGTCAAATCTGCCAAATTTAGATAATCATTAAAAGACTTTTCACCTTAAGTCTTATCCTAGTTTACTCTACATTGTCTACATCATGAGAATGGGCTGGGTAATTGACAATATTGAACCTGCCAGACATAACTTTGTTTGATCTCCTTGAACCTAGCTCTTGGATCTCCAGTCTGCTAGGTAGAGTTACCTCCATGCTGACTTGTCCTAGGCCTTACACCCATTCCCTTGGATGTCCTTTCTACCCCTTCTCTAAAAAACATTTAGAAAAAACTCTTACTTTGAAATAGGTCAAATTATATACACCTTAGGTAGAACGATCAAGGTATTGTCATCCTAATTAGGAAACTATCCTTTTGTCAAAAGTTACAAACCTTTCGACATACTTTTATATGATGACTAATGTGATCAATCCAAATAAAAACACATAGTGGATTTGAAATAAATGACTTATCATACCCTTTCCTCTTTCTTTCAGATGAACATTAACCAAATCTACCGAACATCCAAATAATAATCTTAGCCCCTAACAGTCGGCAAAACTGGTAGAGAAATAGTCTTGTGGTGCATGGTGAGGAGAATTGGGAATACTTTGGTGCTCTGCTATCGCAAATGGGGGCCCGAGCCAACAAAACCCTCATCACACTATTGATGGAATTTTGGGACCCGACCACGGTGACTTTCAGGTTTTTGGATTTTTAAATTACTCCCACCTTGGAGGAGGTTAGTGAGTTTGCTAAGTTGCTGCTTAGAGGGAAGCTAGCGGTACTCTCATCATCCATAAGAAAGGAAGACTTGCTAAGGCTCTCAGGGTTGGATGTCTTTTCATCAATAAGAAACATGAAGGATAGAAAGGTAAAGTTGGATTGCCTTTTTAAAAGGTGTGGTTGTCTGGAAAGTTATGAAGAATACCGAAATGAGTTCATTTGTACCCATAGGTAACGGGTATATATGCAGCTAAGGGTCTTCACGTTGGCCTTCTTGGGAGCCATGATCTTCCCAATAAGATTTTATTGTATTGACATTGATAATTTTCTTATAGTAATGAACATCTTTGCAGAGCCGTAGAGACTTAACTTGGTACACATGATTCTTTCTGAGATATTTGGATCATTATCTGCATGCGCTAGAAAGCATGACTTCTTTGGAGGCTGTAACTTATTAGTACAAATTTGTACAATAAAACACTTCTATCATCTCCCTTCGTAGATGGACTATACAATTGATGCACGTAGCAGAATACAAAGCCACGATAATCGCTTGAGGTATTGGATTATTGGAGATTTCATCCAATGGAAGTACTCTTGGATAGCGTCAGGAATAGGCATTCGTACTTATCGAGCTGATTGGACTTAGAGGCTTTCAGTCGTATGTACCTCTGTGAGTCCTAAGAAAGTTTGGTATCATCCAGGATATCCCACTTTAGTCAGTCATGATACTACATGAGGATGGTTATGATGCCCTGATTCAGGAAGTATGCGTGATGAACTTGCAGACAAATCGAGACTACATGGTTATGCTTTACATGGAAGGAGAAAAATGGTGCACTTCGTTGTATTATGTGTTGAGAACCATTGTGAGCCATATAGCTCGACCAAGTACAGATGAGTTTTGAGGATTCATAAATACTTAGTGGATCGAATGGGTCAGGAAAGAGGTGCTTCCTTGCATGGATCTCACCACACCCATGTATGATCAGATAGTCCTAGGTTCTATCTATAGAAAACCCTGAAGATGTTCCTGAGAAAGACCCAAAGAAAGAAGAATACCCTGAAGAAGACCGTAAGGAAGACCTAGAGGAATGTATAGAAGAAGACCCCAAGGAGGTTTCAAAAATTAGTTCCAACATTTATAATACAGAAGATTGAAGGTTGATGGATATAGACTTAGCACCTGAGCATGACCCTTATGGATCCCAAGAATACCACCCAAGATCATATTTTAATACGGGCAGAGATGAGGATAATGATGTCACTTAGCCCTAGATTTTATTTCCCTTTTGTACTTTTTTTCATTCCCTAAAAAGCTACAGGGTCAACTACCTTGTATGCCTTTGGGGTCATCCATGTACTTTCTTTTTTAGCTTCTATCGATCCATTTTGATGTAACCTCTTGAAACCTTTTATTTAGTGAAGGTCATGTTTATTATCAAATCCAAATGTGTTTAAATGATCATTTATCATCAAAATGATTTCAACGTAGGCCTACCTCTGGAGAAAAGAGGCTCTATATTAGGACACATTTTGATGTCGCCAATTTAGCATATATATGTTTTACATACTTGTTACATTTTTGAATATCTCCCAAACTAACATGGTTTCCCTTTTTTTCTTTGTTTTCTTTTTGATTATTAATCCCTAAAAAGAAAGTTGATTTGTGTCTACTCATAAACTAGAGAAATCCAAATACAACCTTCTGTCCAAATGCAAAATGACTAACAAGGATAAGGAATGATACCCATACATAACGCCGAAATCTCTCAAAAGTTGTCAGACACCTAGAATGATGAACAAATGGCTAACATGGTACAAGAAATAAAAATCTTAAAAGAAGAACTACGTCAAATACAGTACTTGACCAAACTTACAGTGGCCACCTTTCCCACTTAATTCTGGGCTCCAAATATTGAATTGCCTTCGGTTGATATGATTAACCTAACAAATATACCTTCACATGCTTAAGACCCATTTATCCATCTACCCACTACTAGAGTTACACCTGATCTTTTATTTCCTACTCAGAACTTTACCATCCCTATCCACCCAAAAATGCAGCACATACCTGAGGCACATGTCACTTGTGAGATACATATGCCACCGGTATATGTACTAAAGCTCCTACTTTTGCAACATCCACAACTGTTAAGGTCCTATATAAGGTTGATCGGTATGTGGGATCAGGAAATGATAGATAATTGAATGAAGAAGGGTTGATAGTAGCTCTACTCAAAAGTCTTAAAGGGGCATTTAGAAAAATGCAAGTCACCAGAAGAACTAAATTCTTGGACTATGATGACTTATGCATTTATCCAGTCATCGACATGCCAATCAGATACAAACCACCAAAGTTTGATGAAAAGGGTGACCCACATGCACATCTAAAGGCCTATTGCAAAAAATTTGTTAGTGTAGGAAGGAATGAGAAGTTTAGAATAAAGTTCATTCGAAGTCTATCGGTGGAAGCTTTGACTTGGTGCACTCAACAAGACCCTCATAAGGGGTGTGATTGGCTGAAAATGGATAAAGACTTCATGAGATGTTTCAGGTTTAATATCAAAATCACCCCAGATAGGTTCTCATTCTCTAACATACTAAAAAATCCATCAAAATAATTTCAAGGATATGTGTAGTGATGGAGGACTGAGGCTGCTAGGATACAACCTCTATTGGATGATAGTGAGCTCTCTAAGTATTTTATCTAAGCTCAAGAGGGTATGTATTTTGACAATATGATTTCAGTGATGGGCCAAAAATTTTTAGAACTGGTCAAGATGGGAGATTTCATAAAAGAAAGTATCAAGTCGGGAAAGATCCTGTCTATAGTTGCACTGCAAGATGCAAGTAAGTCCATATAGTTTGGTTCCATCAATAATAAAAAAAATAAGAAAGAAGATGTCTCAACTATCATACCATACTACTATCTTGGAAATTCTTCCCACCATTACCCTAACGATCCCCAAGTTGTTGCACATATTCAATTATAAAATACTTAGCCACATTAAAATCCATCTCGAGTATGCGCCCCTGTCAAAGCTCTAGTCCACCAAAATAGACCAGCATATGCACCAAGACCATGTACAAACCTCAAATCCATAAATACCCACACCTATACACCAATTACGAAACCTTTTTCCTAACTATTTTAAAGACTGAACGCGGTAGGTTGTTATATCCAGTCAAAGGAAAACCCCCTAACCCAATCCCTCAAAACTTTGATGGCAATAAGTGATGCACTTATCACTTAAGAGTCTAGAGACATGGCACGAATGAGAGTTATATTTTAAAGAATCATATTGAGTCTCTAATCAGGAAGAGATTAATCAAATGCACCGTTGCGGCTCCAACTATGAATAGTAATCCCTTGACAAATCATGGAAATTAAAAAGTCAACATAATTTCTTTGGAGGAAGAGTATGACTTGGAGGAAGCTATTTTTCCCCCATGGAACACAAAAGAAGTCTCCATTATATTCCCAATACAACCTTTTATCATAGTTCAATTGAGAGAGCCTTTGACTGTTCATACTTACCTACCAAGAGTCGTGGTGACCACTATAACCACTGTGAGGCCCGATTATGATAGTAAAGTGATCCCATGGGATTACTAAGCTTTAACCAAGGGCAAATTAATAGACGTTGTTGTGGCTTAGGGGATGACCAGGTAGGAAAGGTGTTACGCTTTAAAAAATCTGAATCGAGGAGTTCTCGAGAAAAAGAAGAACCCAAAGAGGAATATTACTGATGCTGAAGTTGTAAAATTTTGAAAAAGATGCAACCTAAGGATTATTCAGTCAAAGAGAAACTAAATATGACATTGACCCACATAGCTATATGTCCTTGCTTATGAGCTTTGAAGCCCTTAGAAATGCTCTTATGGAAGTGTTATGTGGAGTTTGCATACCTAAGAAGACCATGAGTGAGACTTTGAATGCATCAATTGGACTAATAGTCAAAGCAAATAAGATCTTTTTCTATGATAATGAGCTACCATCAAAAGGGGCCGCACACATAAATGCACTATACATCGCAATCAAATATCATGATAAGAATATGAATGGGGTTCTGATTAATAGTGGATCGGGTTGTATCATCTGTACATTCTCTATTTTAAGGGATTTAGATGTGAATATAGAATATATAAGGGAGAGCCGGGTGAAGGTCAGAGACTTTGATAGATCACAAAGGAGTGTAATCTGAGAAATCTACCTGATATTGCCAATAGGATCAATTAAGTTTCCCATCTTATTTCAAGTAATGGATTTATCGCTTAGTTATAACCTATTGATGGGAAGGCCATGGGTCCACATGGCAAGATATGTTCCTTCCACTCTCCATAAGTATGTAAAGTTTTAGTGAGGATGCATAGAAGTTACTATCCATGGGGAGCTCAGTTATCCTATTTATTCTGTCAATTTAGTTCCAGTCATTGAGGAGTTAGATGGAGCAATTATCCATACACTAGAGATCATGCAAGATGAAAAGATCGATGAGAAGATAGAGCTAGTTGAAGTAAAACTGTTAAGTGCTGTAAAGATGGCTACATCAGAAATATTGGACTATGTGTATCAGCCCAAGACAGGACTAGGACCAAAAAACAATGGTATAATTTAGCCAATCCAGCTGAAATATCAGAGAGGTACCACGAGTCTTGGATATAATCCTACTTTTAGAGGAGTCTGCATTGAAGAATCAAGAGACACGGTGTCTGCGCTAGCCCAAGTCCCAGTTTTAGAGAAAGTAGTTGATGAGGACATCAAAGGGGGAATCAGAAATCTATTTGTGGATGTGATCGAAGGAGAACCAGAGATGGATTTCAATAAGCTTACCATCTGTGATGCTGAGCCTTGAGAAGTCTTACAGAATTGGACCATCAACCCATCTTTATTTCGATAGGAGTCTTAGTAACATTGAATTGTAGTTGCTTTTAAAATTATTTTTGCATGATCAATTGAGGATTGAATCATGCCGAAGCTCTTTTTGCTACTCGCCTCTTGCCAAAGCCTAGTGCTTTTTTATTAATGAAAACCCTTCTTTTCAATACTTATTTTCCTAATTTAATATTTATTTAATCTACTAACTTTTTATACTTTTCAGCGTAAATATCAGTAAAAATCATTGTTCCATGATTATGACATGTAACAAATTCATTAAGCAAAATGCGAACGATGAGCAAGATTATGAGGAAAATTGATGACTTCAGTTTCATCCATATTATGCTTTTTTTTGATGTTTAAGTTGCTCTAATATGGATGAAACTGAAGTTATCAATTTGGGTGATGAAGAAACAGTGAGAAACACGAGTAAGCATACACTTGGAGGTTGAAAGAAAGCAAGAATTGAGAAACCTGCTCAAGAAATACATCGATGTATTTTTTGGGTCTTATGAAGACATGCTTGGTTTGAGCACTAATATCATCTCGCATTGATGGAAAATTAACCCCTCCTGTCCGTCAGTGAAGCAAAAGATGAGGAAATTCAAACCCGATTTAAGTTTAAGGATCAAAGAAGAGGTGACCAAGCAGATAGAAGCTAACATCATGAGGGTCACAAGTTACCCCTCATTGTTGGCCAGCATCATGCCAGTGCTGAAGAAGGACGGGAAGATAAGAATATGGATAGATTATTGGAATCTCAATGAGGCTAGTCCAAAAGATGATTTTTCTTTCCAAAACATTCACATTCTCATTGATAATTGCACAAAACACGAGTTGTAGTTATTTGTTTATTGTTTTTTAAGATATCATCAAATCTTGATGAATGAAGATGATGCAGATAAAATATCCTTTATCACTCCGTGGGGAGTATACTTATATAGGGCAATGCCATTTGGACTCAAGAATGCCGATGCAACTTACATGAGGGCCATGACTACCCTTTTTCATGATATGATTCACTAAGTGATTGAGATGTATATGGATGATATCATTATCAAGTCTAAAAAGATTTTGGACCACCTGATGATTTATAAAAAATCTTTGAAAGGCTGCGAACGTACGACCTCTAGTTGAATCTAGCCAAATATGCCTTTGGAGTTCCCGCGGGAAAGTTATTTGGGTTCACAGCTAGTAGGAGAGGTATAGAGTTAGATCCATCCAAGATAAAAGAAATCCATGACTTACCACCCCCTAAGACCAAAAAGGGTGTAATGATTTTCTTGACAAAACTCAATTACATCAGTTATTCATAGCCTAGTTCATGATAATTTGTGAACCAATATTCAAATTACTAACGAAGGATGCTACCACTGGATGAACTAAAGAGTGCCAAAGGGCATTTGACAAAGTCAAGGAGTACTTGTCCAACCCACTCGTATTAGTTCCACCAAAGCTTGAGAAGTCGCTGCTATTGTTTCTATCTGTTATGGATAATACATTTGGATGTATGTTAGGGAAGCATAATGAAACAAGGAAGAAAGATCAAGTCATTTACTACCTGAAAAAGAATTTTACACTGTATAAATCAAGGTATACATTATTAGAGGGAACTTTTTGTGCATTGAATTGGGTTGCACAAAATTTAATGTACTACCTATCTACGTATACCATGTACTTGATTTCAAGAATGGATCCACTCAAGTGCATTTTTCAGAAACCAATTCCTACTGGAAAAATTGGAGAAATATAAGATTTTGTTAAGCGAGTTTAATGTTATGTACATGACATAAAAATCTGTTAAAGGATAATCTTTAGTTGATCATCTCGCAGAAAATCCAAGTGATCAGGATTACAAGCTACTGAAGACATATTTTTCTGATGAAGAGATGTTGTTTGTAAGAGAAGACATCTTAGACCATATGATAGATTGAGAATGTTCTTTGATGCAGTGTCGAATTTTAAAGGAGTCAGAATCGTAGTATTTCTAGTTTCAAAAATAAGTCAACATTATTCGATCTCCGCGAAGATTAGGCTTCTTTGCATGAATAATATGGCATAATATGAGGCTTGCATTCTCGAAATTAGAATGGTAGTAGAAATGAACATCAAAGAACTCTTAGTGATAGGAGATTCAGATTTGTTGATATATCAAGTACAAGGAGAATGGACTACCAATAATGTCAAAATACTTTCTTATGTGCAATGTGTTAAGAAGCTGAGTGAAAGATTCACGAAGATTGAGTTCAAATATGTCCCTCGAACTTAAAATATGTTTAATGATGCCTTGAAGACACTATCTTTAATGATTCAACATCCAGATAAGAATTACATTGATCCTATAAATGTGGATATACATTATCAACATGCATACTGTTTCTAGGTGCATGAAGAACCAGATGGAAAGCCGTGGTACTATGACATCAAAAGGTTACTCAAATTAGGGGAATATCTATAAAGCTCTACTAACAAGCAGAAGAGGAATTTAAGAAGGATGACCAAGCACTTCTTTATCAATAAGGAAATCCTGTATAGAAGGACTCCAGACTTGGGGTTGTTACGATATGTCGATGACATGAGAGCCATAAGATTGTTGGAGAAAATACATGCAGGAACTTGTGGTCCCTACATAAATAGTTTTATGCTTGCGAAGAAGATTTTGAGAGCTGGATGCTTTTGGATAACCATAGAGAAGGATAATATCCGATACGTGCAGAAGTGTCACCAATGTCAAGTTCATAGGGAATTTATATGGGTTCTGCCAAATGAGCTCAATGTGATGGGTTCTCCTTGGCCGTTTGCTGCTTGGGGCATGGATTTTATTGGTCCCGTAGAGCCTCCAATGTCTAATGGACATATTTTATCTTTATAGCTATAGACTATTTCACAAAATGGGTTGAAGCTTCAGCATATAAGGCAATAACCAAGAAGGTGGTAGCAAATCTTGTCCACAATTGCTTAGTCTATTGATTTGGGATTCCAGAGTCAATCATAATAGATAATAGAGCCAATATTATTAGTGATCTAGTGAGAGAGATTTGTGAAAGGTTTAAGATCTCCCATCAAAATTCTCTGACATCAAAATAAAGTAGTTAAGGCTGTAAAAAGGAATATCAGGAGAATATCGAGGAAAATAGTAGACGATAATAGGGAATGGCACGAGAAGTTACCATATGATTTTCTTGGCTATTGCACTACAATAAGAACATCCACTGGGGAAACTCCATACTTGTTGGTTTACGGTTCGGAAGTAGTGATACCTATAGAAATGGAGAAACCTTCATTGAGAATCATTCAGGAGGTTGGTCTATATGATGTTGAATGGATTTGTAGTAGGATCAAACAGTTGATACTCATTGATCAGAAGAGATTGGAAGTAGTCTGTCATGGACAACTCTATCAAAATAGATTTATCAAAGTTTTCAATAAGAAAATCATGCCTTAATGATTCATACCAGGACAACTAGTATTAAAGAAGATATTTCCTCACCAAGATGAAATTAAAGGGAAATTTGCACCAAATTGGTGTAGTCCCTACATAATTCATTGGGTACTCTTAGAAGGAGCAGTGACCTAAAGAGATGGATGACACAGTAAGCACGAAGCCAATCAATACATACGCCATCAAGAAGTACTGCATTTGAAGACGTTAGGGCTAGTTGTCATTTTCTTGTACATTTGCAATTTTCTTTAATGTAACAAAACTATGTATTAGCCTGAATTCCCATGGTGGGATAAGTAGGTAACCCACAATAGGTTTAATTTTTCTAAGATAAACCTAATAACATCATCCTTTTATGTATTCAGAACTAGGTTCGATTTGACTTCTCTTGGTGGGATACTTAGGCAAGCCTCATCGAATTTGGTACCTTCATATTTTACTCTATCATTGTACTGAACTACGACTTGACCTGATTCCACTTGAATATGTAAGCAGCCTGAGTCACACCTGGGCACTGCATTATTTTACTTTACCTCCCTATATTGAACTATGTCATGACCTGATTCCTATTTTTAGGATACGTAGGCAATCTGAGTCAGGCTCGGTCATTGTATCTTATATTTTCATTTCTCCCGTTATATTTGAACTATGACATGACCTAATTCCACTTGGATATGTAGACAGCCTGACTCAAACTCGGTCATTGCATTTCATATTTCTTTGTCTACCCTCAAACTATGTACATACCTAATTCTTATTTCAAGGATACGTAGGCAACCTAAGGTTCAGTCTTACCTTTAGGAAAATCCCCTTTCTCTCTTATTATAGCCCCAAAATATAAGAAATCTTGCCTCCAGAATCTTAATAGCATTGATAAAATTTAGAGGGTTTTCGTCTGAAGGATAAAGCTACGTGGGTCACGATCAATAAATGGAGGCGTAACAGATTTCAAAATATATCATAATAAAAAAACGATAGAGGATTACTACATATACTTAATATATACGTAATATATATGCAAATATATATATATATATTAAGTATATATATATGCATATATATTACTATATATAGTAATCCTCTATCATTTTTTCCGGTGCTTCTTGGCCCTAACTAATATTTGCAAAATAAATTTGTAATTTTATTTCTAATATTTTTTCAAAGAATGAAAAATGAGATTCATTTTTTCCAATCATATTTTCAATATTTGCACTAAATATAATTAATTATTTAATATAAAAATCACATGAAATATTTTTAATAGCATTCATATTTTTTTGTAGTGTTTTATTATATTCAGATGATACTTTGTGCCTACATATATATTCTTATAATACACACATATATATTATTGTTATTATATTCTTACAATATACATGCTTATTAATATAATATTCATATTCTTATTATATATATACACATATATTTTGATTTATTTCTTCTTCTTCTTTTTATTATTATACATACATATTTTGTTAATATTATAAATATTAAACTACAAAATTATTGATCAGATGAGTGTACAAAATTATGTCTATAATTTATATACGTACATATCAAAAATAAATTTGGGATAATAAGAAGCATTGATAAAATTAATTTCAGAAGAAAAGGAGCATTTGAGCCAACAATAACTCAATTTCAATTTTATTCAAACTTCCATACACAATCCCAGCCTAGACAAAGTCTAACTGCTCCCATGCATCTCCCATCTCCCTACCCCAATAATCTGTTGAATATCTCTCTGACTCTGTCAATCACCTCTGAGTATCAATAGTGCATTGACCTTATCCTAAATAGCTAGATTCAACCATTTACTTGCAAAGTAGATTTTTAGATCTTTTGAAGTTCACATATAGATTTCAAAATTCATGGCCTAAGCATGTCTACATCTCCAAATATTGCCCAATGTCTCCTTGCTGAAGCCAAATATTCAAATTCAAACCCAAAAAAATTAGATTTCCTCCCTACTCTACTTATCTATTATGTCGCACAATCTTTTCAAAGAGATGATGATCATTTTTCTTATGTTATTGTTTTGAGTTTTAAACAGTACATTTCGAAACTAGTTGTGCCTCAATCCTCACTATAAATTGGGCCTCAAATGCTCTCAGGAAGGGTTTTTTTTTTGAATGATCTAACATCATCTCCATAGCCTTAAGTTAAGAGCTTTAAATATTCTTAGTCCTTTTTTATAAACGTTCCTTTTGGTGTGCAAAATTAGAATCTTTCTAGAAGAGTCAAAGTCAGAGTAGCTAGCTTGAAACTTGACGCTCGACGGTCTCGATCGTTATGCCACACTAGGTAAATTCTATCCCTTCTTAATTAAGTTGCACTTAGTTTTGTTAATCATTTATCGTGTGGTTTATCAGAATGTTAGGTGGCTGATTTTAGGCATATAAAATATAAAATGTGAAATGATATCATTTTCTGGTCTTTTTGAGATTATGTGTCCAAAAAAAAAAATCGTTTACGATTTGCGATTTAGTTCGAGTAAATTCTATAAAGTTTAAATTACTACTTTTTAGTGCTGTTGGTTGCCTAGTACATTATTCTTGTAATGTTGATTTGGCATGTTTCATAACATCGTTGTAGTTGTTTAACTTATATTGTGCCTAGTTATGTGTTTTACAAGATGTGGCTAGCTCTTGTTTAGCATGGAAAAGATTTTGAAGCTTAAAACTCTAAGTATATTTAGTTTTCCATCATGAAATTCTTGTAACATTGCTTTAAATATTTAAGTATGAAACAAACTACTTGGTTAAGTTTTCTTATTGATTGTGTGTTCTAACATATTTTTTTTTAAAACAAAATGCTCCAACTCAGCGTGAAAAGAGGCTTTATAAGTTTAAGACTTTAAAAATATGACTCATTGGTTGTTTATAGTTCATTGTTTTTTTATTTCATAACATAGACTTGAAAGAAGTAACTTGAATCTTAGTTATATAAATAAGAATGAAAACTCAGTGTTAAGGAAAAGTTAAACTAATTTGAGTGGCTTCTTTTATGATCAAGGACTGTAGCAACTTATGTCTACCTAGCTTAAATAACTTATATCTACCTAGCCTAAATAGCTAGTGTAAAGAATGACATCAATTTGGGGTCTAAGTTGAGGTAATCAGATCATAGCTATTAACTCTTGAAGATTATATACATGGTTAATTAAAAGTTGGCATATGCTAATCACCTAACTAAGTTAGTTGAGTTGGTTAATGATTTCGGTACTAGCTCTTGTATATGACTGCTCTCTTTGGTCATGGAATTATTTTCTGTTTTAAGGTCTATTTTAACTATTGAAAAGTTGCATTTACATAAGAACCAAATTAAAACTTGTCTTTTTTTATTGTTACTGCTAAAAATTGAACGTCCAGTTGAAATGGTAGTCATATTGTTTGTGAAATAAAATGATATTTTTCTCTAGTCTTGACAACCTCCTTATTGAAAAATAATAATTTTCAACTGTCGGATGAGTTACTTCATAAATCCTAGACCTGATTATTTCTTATCTATTTGTGAAAGGTATTGACATGATAAGTTTATGTTTGCATATAAATATTTCAATTCTTATTTCTTGAAATTTTTCTCAACTTTGAGTTAGTGAGCTTATGTATGTTACTACACCGCTTAAAAGGGTAAGAAAGACTGGCCTCGTGTTTTACTATAAACTAAAATTTGGATAGTAATCTCTCTTGATATGTTTGGTCTTATAGGAATATGTGTTTTTAAATGACTACATTAAGTATATAATCATTTGTTGTTAAGCATGGTTATTTTCTTTGTTCTCTCTTCATTAACATGATAGGTGCAACTACATGTTTCACTAATATATTTCTAGCTGCATGCTTCTCTGATTTTCTCATATATGGTATGTGTACCGATTTATTTATACTAACAACCAGCATATAGGATTACTTCTATTTGAGTAGTGTATGCGAATAAACATTAACATATAAAAAAAAGGGTTGGACAATCTCTTCATAGCTAATAGACGTCTATCACGAGTTTTCTTTCATTACTATGTCGCTGTATTTTTACACCTTTAAATCATTTTTACCCCTTCAAACTTTAGTTGAATAATCGCTGTGTTGCTCCAAAATGTCACTAGACAACTTCTTTTTAGCCTAAGAAGTCAAGTTGTTTAAAATGTTCCAACTTTTGTTCATAATTCTAGGTTGAAAATGGCATAACTTTTGTAAAAGGGGTCACAATTCCTTTTGACAAAACCTCAATCTCTCAATTTAATTATCATCCATATTGTAATGCCCTGAATCTGGTACCCGGAACGCTATACAGTGCTCATGACCTCGAAGGACCATAAGCTAACCCATGACTGATATTTGTACCTGTATACTGCATAAAATACTTAATAATGCGGAAACATGAACTGAAAGGCCATAAGGTTCAATACTGAACATGATCTAAATGATGTAATATCTGTGTGGGGTAATAGAATAGTCAAAACAAAACTGAAAATACTGAAGTCTGAAACATGATAGCCTAGAAAGCCTCTAACTGACTGAACTGTCTGAGTAAGGAGCTGATGGGACATGTCCCCAATTAACTCCAACTAATAAGCTAATTAATGAGATAATAGGAAATAATCATGTCCTCGAATGATGAGGACTCACTTCTAACTCTGACTGCTGAAACTGAAACCTACTGCTGATCTGGAGCTCGTGTCTCTGAACCTATGGTATAAGACACCATAGTGCAAATGCGTTAGTACTATGAATGTACTGGTATGCATGTGAGGTAGGCTGAATGCATGGGTTCAATATGCATGAACAATAATAATAACTAACTAACTATCATGAGCGTGAGAATACATGCATGAGACATAACAACTGACACTGATACTATGATAACATGATTATTGAATCTGAATACTAATAAAATGAGTGATTGTATCTGACAGTCCTGAATCTGGTGAAACTATCTGAGTTCCGTACTATGTCTAAGTTGACTGTATCTGACAGTCCTGAATTCTGAAGAACTATCTGAGTTCTTTTATTGAGACTGTGGAAGGTAGTCATCTAACCGAGATGTCCCAAATGATGCATTATAGCTGAATTAGGGTCCAATCTATGCCCTGATTGGAAGGGTGTCAATACCGCGCCACTAGTAAGGAAAACATGTAAGTGACCCTAGTATAACAGGTAACTCTAATGAGAACAGTAGGAACCCTCATATAGCAGGTTAAGCCACCTCATCTACCCTCATATAGCAGGCTGTGATATCTCAACCTATGCTAGCTACATAGTTCTGGAACGTAAGGATTGCTTCTAAGAATCACACTCTCATATAACAGGTGAGTTCCCATCCTTGGGTTCACTCGGTACTAATTTCTACTCCCATCTGAATAGACACTGAACATAATTTATTGAACTAAACATGGACTGAGTTACTGAATTTCGTTGACTGATGGAATAGTACTGATATCTGACAACTGACTAAGTTCATGAGATCATGGAGATTCCTGAGTCATAAGACTGTCTGAAGTCTAAGGATTCATAGTTTGACTGAGAGTATTGTGGAAACATGACATGGCTCTAGGCATACAACTAATATTTTGGGTACAATTACCTCCAGGACTCGATGGAAGGAAAACTGACCAAGCATAACTTACTTGAATATATAACTAACATCATAATCCATAATACAATTATAAAAGCATTCCATCAAAACATGTGATTGGCATAACTTGCACATACATGGGGATTACATGATATCATACTAGTTGGGCATTGTTTCTTCCTCTAGGCATTTAATCAAACACATGGTAGGCATAGTATATGTAGACAACATTATACAACAATTAATCATCATGATTCATCTCTAATTTCATCATCTAAGTTTTATTCATAAGTTCACATGAATATACATCTATACAAATCAATTCCACATAAAATTGATCACCCAACATAGATTTGAATTCAATTGATCATTCTCAATATAAACAAAACAAACCCAACATAAAATTCATAAAAAAGTCTATAAACTTAAACTTAGAAAAGAGATTCTTGGGCTTCATGGATGAAAGGAGTCCATGAATGAACACTACACATACCTTAGTTTGTGATTTCGTGAAGATTGACGAAGGAAATTCTTGATTCTGAGAAAAGAGAGTGTATTTTGGGTGAAAAGTGTCAGAATCACGTGTTAAAGGGCTTAAATAGGGGTGGAAAGTTGACCCTTTTAACCTTGGACGCGTCATTTAATTTCAGTAAAATTTTCCCGAATAGAACCCCTGGTACGACGCAGCGCTATCGCGCCGTATCACTGAATTTGACAATTGAGAAACTGAGGGATGAAGCGACGCGGAGCAATCACATTGCCCCTTCTTTTGCGACCTAGAACTTTGGTGCGACGCGGAGGAAATCGCGCTAAGACACTGGAAAAGGAAAATTCTGAATTTGGGCCCCGGCGCGACGCGCCATAATCATGGACCCCTACTGGAATTTGCCAAATGCCATTTCCTCTTGTGGCGCGGCGCACCACTGACTAATATGGCACTGTTTTACGATGGAAACTTGAAATAGTTGTAACTTCTGACTTGGTTATTGGATTTGGGCGAATCTTATATCGATGGAACGCTTATTGAATTTTTCACATGACAAAAAATTAAATTCTTGATTATTCCTCATGGAATAACCATCATTCAATTTAGAAGATAATACTAGACATTCTTGAGATGGAATTAGCTAGGAAAAAGTACGGGGTATTACACATATATGTATTACTGTGATTTTGTGATATTCCTCTTATTGAGAACCCTTTGGTTGAACCCATCATTTAGTGCATTTGAAGTCCTGAGAAATATTTAGAGACCTCCTGGGATCACTAGCTTCTCTGTTTGTGTCTCTTTGAAAAAAAGATCAAGTATGTGAATATGTTTGGCTCAGAAGTTTTTTTTCCACTTACCAATGGAAGGTTGAAACGTCAAAGTATGTTACCTTTTGGTTTGTAGTTCCAATTTGAAGGGTCATGTGTTTGTACGCTTTGTAAGAGTTATCAGATAGTTTGTAGCTTGTTACCTTTTGGTTTGTAGTTCCAATTTGAAGGGTCATGTGTTTGTATGCTTTGTAAGAGTTATCAGATAGTTTGTAGCCGATCTAAATTGACACTTTTTTAAAATAAGGAATTAACCTTTATCTAATATTATAATGATTTGGTTGTACTCTTATATTTTTTCTAGGCCAAAGTGTATGACTCTCTATGAAGCGTTATAATCTTTTAGTTTGAAATTTTTTTTTTTTTTTTTTTTAAAATGAGGTGCTCCTTTTCAAAACATACCCTCTCTTAATGGCTGTTTTTACTTCCGTTTTTTATTTGATCACTTACTAATTCTCCTTAATTTTCTTTCCTTGTTTTACATGAACATGGTAATCGGAGTTCCGCAACGAAACTTATTTTGACCTAAATATCGGATCAACTAGTACTAGGATTGCAGAGCTTCAGAGTCACATAAATTAAGAGTTTAAACCTCGAAATAGAGTTTAGTATTTCTTAACTTCTTTCGATTTAATTTGCATTTATCATTTTGTGTTTTTCTTTAGAATAATAACTAACTCTAGTTATTTAATTTGCTAAGATGATTTTATTATTGATTTATGTTGCCTTATTATTTGTCTTAACTCTTCAAGATATGGATTTCTCTTTGGAACGGACTTTATCATTTCAAAATTTGGCTACTTCTTTTGAAAACTAATGTTTCAGCTCAAAATATTTTTCCTAACTAAAAAATGTCGCAACCTCAACGTAAGCTTAAAACAAAAATGTAAAATTTCAAATCTAATTCGGTGGGAGAATAAATCGCCAAAATTTAGACTTTCAAAATCACCAACCTCAATTTATTAAATAATCTCAATATTCTATCTTACCTTTTATGTTTCAACATCCGCTTTGAGTTTTCTTCAGAGTTCAAAGAGGCGTGAAAGTCACGATGTATATAAATACACTATTATACATAAAGTATATTTTATCGCTCATATAGTTATTTATTTACTTAATATTTATACTTTATTTTAACTTTACATTTTATATTTTATCGTAATACTTATTTTTTATCCACCTTTGATTGTTATATTTTTAGTTTTCTTTATTATTTAGAATACTTATTTTGACCCACTTGTTATTCCGGGTATAAAAATCTGTATGTTTCAACCTAAACTTCAAAACTAAGTCAAGAACAACTTTCAAGAACTACAATGAAGTTACAAAAACTTCAAACAGGAGTCCAAATGAATAATTAAATGAACTATCAAAATAAAGTGTTTATCAACTTTAAGAAAGAAGATGAAGCAGAAAGTTGTAGAATCAAGTCCACCGAATGCACGGTGTGTCCTTAAGATATTTATTCCCCTCAAGTACCCGAGGTTATGGAATCTTTCCTCTCAAAATATAATGATTCTCTTTCTGAAAATAGTGGTACCTCAAATTTTCAGAAACTTTGAACACACTCAATGATTTGATGATCACACGAGAGTTTTTAGAAGAAGAAAAGGTTGTTTTTCTACTCAAAAAATTATTTTTACCTGAGAAAAAATTCAGGTATTTATAACTATCAAGGTGTTGGTTCATGTAGAGAAACAATGGTTCAGAAAGGTGTACCCCTTTATAATGGTGTAACTCTTCGAAAAAGGTGCAACTCTTTGGAAAAGTCATAACCCATTGGAAAGTTCATAACCATTCATTCCGAAAAGGTTCCTATTTAAATTGCATCCTTTCTCTTGGTGCCTTTTTTTTTTTAAAAAAAAACACCTATTTATTTTCCATTCACACCTCTTAAAAACCCAACAATCCACCATATGAATGGTGAATGACTATTTTAACAAAACATTTACAAGCAAAGACTAATTGCATCCGGATAAGTAGATTTTTCTTTAAACTTTCCGTAGTGAAGATGCATCGGATACACTCGATCAATCAATAGATTTGATATTTTTGAATCGTCAAACTTTAATATTCACCTAGACAACACAAGTCATACAATCAGCATTTTACTGTTTATGGTTCTCACAGTTTTATTCATTTCAGCTATGAACACGTCCTGGTTTCATAAGAGCATAGAAAATAGGCCTTTACTAACATTCTTCTTGAAGCAACTTCCACTTCACCCTTACATAGGTGATTCCTAAACGTTTAATCCCATAGATCAAACTATTAGGTTAAACCTACAAACTTAGAAACCATTAAAAAGCTTCAAACCATAAGCCCTATCCTTGTTCTCTGAACATTATCTTCATCATGAGAATGGATTGAGTATATTGATAATGTTGAACCGTTAGTCATAACTTTGTTTTATCTTCTTGAACCTAACTCTTGGGATCTTTAGTCTGCTAGATAGAGTTACCGCCATGCCAAATTCTACTAGGTCGTAAACCGATTTCCTTCGATGATATCTCATCTCCCTCTCTAGATAAGTCTTTGTAAGTGGATCCGACATATTATCCTTTGACTTCACATAGTCAACATTTATAATTTCACTAGAGAGTAGTTCTCTAATGATATTATGTCTTTGTCTTATATACCGAGATTTACCATTTTACATCGTGCTCCCTGCCCTACCTATCGCTGCTTGATAGCACGATGTATACATACTGGTGCCAAAAGTTTGGGCCAATAAGGAATATCTTCCAAAAATTTTGGAGTCATTCATCTTCTTCACCGACTTTATCTAATGCAATAAATTTAGATTCTATTGTAGAGCGTGCAATATATGTCTATTTGGATTATTTTCAAGAGACTGCTCTTCCACCTAAAGTAAATACATATGCACTCATTAATTTTACTTTATTCGATCTGGTTATCCAATTTGCATCACTATATTCTTAAATTACTACTGGATATTTATTATAATGCAAAGCATTGTTTTAAGTATGTTTTAGATACCTCAAAACTCTTTTCATTGCCATCCAATGAGTTTTATTGAGATTACTCATGTACCGACTCAATTTACTAATAGCACATGCTATGTACGGCCACACACAATTCATGATATACATAAAAAAATTCCAAGACTCTTGCTTAGTCCAACTGTGAGTCACTTTTGCCTTCATTATTTTAAAGTGCAAAGCTCACGTCTAATGGAGTCTTGACAATACCGAAATCCAAATACTTGAACTTGTCAATTACATTTTCAATATAATGAGACTGTGACAATGTCAACTCTTATGGAGTTTTATGGATCTTATCCCTAGGATTACATCCGCAGCTGCAAGGTCTTTCATATCAAACTTGCTCTCAAGCATTCATTTCGTAGCATTTATGTTAGAAATGTCTCTACTGATTATCAACATATCTTTCATATACAAAAAAAATAATACTTTGTGATTTGGAGTGTATTTAATGTAAACTTATTTATCACATTCGTTTATCTTAAAACCGTTCGCCAACATGGTTTGGTCAAACTTTGCATGCCACTGTTTGGGTGCTTGTTTTAGTCCATAAAGTGACTTAACAAGTTTGCACACTATCTTTTCTTTACCAGAAACCACAAAACACTCAGGTTGTTCCATGAGAATTTCTTCCTCCAATTCTCTATTTAGGAATGTTGTTTTTGCATTTATTTGATGGATTTCAAGACATATACAACCGCCAAGTCAACTAACATTTGAATTGATGTTATCCTCGTTACAGGCGAGTATGTATCAATAGTGCAGGCCTTCCTTTCGTTTAATGTCTTTCATTACAAATCTTGACTTATATTTGTCAATAGTACCATCCGCTTTCATTTTCTTTTGAAGATCCATTTAGAACCTAAAGATTTATTTCCTAATGAAATATCAGTCAATTCTCAATGTGATTACTCAAGATTGAATTAATCTCACTCTTGACCTCCTCTTTCAAAAAGGATACGTCCGAAGCTGACATCGTTTTTTTAAACGTTTGAGGCTTATTTTCAAGAAGAAATGTCACAAAATTTGATCCAAAGGAAGTTCACGTTTTTTAATGTATACTACACCTTGGATTCTCATCGTTATATACATTCTCGCTTGGTTCTTTTCGAGGTCATTTAGAACCCCCACTAGACTGCTCATGTACAATTTTATATGGATGAATGTGTTCAAAGAACTCAACATTATCATATTCAACTATCGTATTTTCATTGAAATCTAGATGTTCGGAATTATACACTAAAAACCCACATGCCTTACTTCTATTAACATATCTAATGAACACACAATCCACAGTCTTAGAACTTATTTTTAGCATTTTAGGCATAGGGAAATGTACTTTCGCTAGACACCCCCACACTTTGAAATATTTCAAGTTGGGTTTCCTTCATTTTCATTTTTCATATGGAATTGAAAGGTCTTACTATAGGGTACTCTATTGAGTATTCGTTTAGCTGTTAGGATATCTTCCACCCATAAATTTTGCGATAAACCTGATTTTATAAGTAAGATATTTATCATTTCCTTTTAGGTTTGATTCTTCCTCTCCACAATCCCATTTTATGAAGGTGAATACGGAGCAGTAGTTTGATGGACAATTTAATTAATTACACATATCTTTGCAAAAGGAGATTCATACTCTCCACCCTTATCACTTCTTTTCATTTTGATCTTTTCTCTAGCTAATTTTCAACTTCTATTTTATATTTACTAAATGTGTCAATTGCTTCATCCTTACTATTTAGTAAATAGACATAACAGTTCCTCATGTAATCGTCAATAAAAGTTATAAAATATTTTTTCCACCACGAGATGGTGTTGACTTTATATTACAAATGTTTGTATGGATTAAGTCTAAGGGATTGGAATTCCTTTCAACAAACTTATACAGATGCTTAGCATACTTTGCTTCCACACATGTTTGACACTTTGATTTATTGCACTCAAAGTTTGGCAAAACTTTTAAGTTAATTAGTTTTTGCAAAGTTTTGTAATTGGCATTTCCTAATCGTTCATGCCACGATTTATTAGACTCAAGAAAGTAAGAAGAAATAGAACTTTTATTGATTTCAACAGTTATTACATTCATCTTAAACAGGCCCTCGATGAGGTAGCCTTTTCCTATATCCACCTCCCCTTTGCTAATTACAACCTTATCAGAAATAAATACATATTTGAATCCATTTTTGTCAGCAGTGATATAGAAATAAAGTTCTTTCTCAACTTCGATACATAAAAGACATTGTTGAAAGTCAACACTTTTTCTGACATTATTTTCAAGCAGATTTTTCCCTTTCCTTCAACCTTTGCTGTTTCAGAGTTAGCCATATAAATCTTCTCCTTATCTTGAGCCGAAGCATATGAAGAAAAAAACTCTTTGTTATACAAACATGGTGGGTGCTACGGGAATCTATCAACCAATCTCTAGGATTACCCACCAAGTTGCATTATGAAAGCATGACACATAGATCATTCATTTCATTTTTGGATTCAGCTAAGTTAGCTTGATCCTTCTTCTTGCCTTTCTTAGGGGCCTAACAATCTACTGACTTATGGCTAACCTGGAAACAATTAAAGCAATTCCCTTTTGACTTTCTTCTTTGAAGGATTTGCTGCCTAGATGATTGTTTCGTTTCTTTAAGTTATTTGGGTTATCCTCCACAATGTTAGCTCCACTGATTGTGGAATTCTCTTTTGATCTCTTCTCAACTGCTTTGTTGCCTTCTTAAATGCATAACCTCACAATGAGATCTTCGACTGACATCTCATTTCCTTTATACTTCAAGTAGTTTTTAAAATCCTTCCACAAAGGTGGCAGTTTTTCTATTATAGCCGCTACTTGGAAAGCCTCATTCACAACCAAACCTACATCAAAGGTCATGTGATTATTAAGAACACACTTAACATGTTCAAATAAGATATTTACTATATTCATACATTCTTACAGGAGATCATGGATGATTACTTGAAATTCTTGTACTTGAGAGACGACAGTCATGCTGTCAATCATCTTGTATAGGAACTTTGCAGCAAAGAAATTTTTAGTTCCTACATCCTCATTTATATACTTTCATTCCTAAGCATTCCACACCTCTTTAGAGGTCTATATACCGCAGTACATATTGTACAAGTCATCTTTCAGGCCACTCAATGTATAATTCTTGCATAACAAGTATGATTGTTTCCATGCCTCCATTATAACAAACCACTTCTTATCCGGTGTCTCTTCAGGCAATTCTGGAGCATTTTTAGAAATGATATTTTGAATACTTAAGAGTCGTCAAATTGAAAAATATCTTTTATTGCCAGCATTTAAAATCTACACTTGAAATTTTTTGGAGTTTCTCCGCAGGTTCCCTTGTGGGTGCAACACTTGTGCGGCTTATCGTAGGAACAATTGTTGCTGCTACACTTGCCACTCTATCATTTACATGACTTTCAACATTCATTTTGTTGTCACAAAAAAGACAATCAACTTAGTATGTCAGATTACTAATTATAAAATTTTAAAAACTTTAAACACCAACTTGCTTCTATTTTAATGATGAAATTTTTATGTTCTTCTAATCGTCAACCGAATGAACTTTAACTCGTGATGAAATTTTTATATCTTCAAATCACTATTAAGTTCAAGTAAGGTAGAAAGCAACAAGCTTTAATATCTAGAAACCAAACAATACAAATTATGAAAGTACCTTATTTATAAATGGTGAAAAAAATCACCAAACAAGCACAAAAAAAAATATTTCTTTTTGTCAATAAAGTCCATCAGATTGTTATTCCAGGTACAAAAATCTGTATGTTTCAACCCAAACTTCAATACTAAGTTCAAGAACAACTTTCAAGAAATACAATGAAGTCATAACAACTTCAAACACAATTCCAAATGAATAATCAAATGAACTACCAAAATAAAGTGTTTATCAACTTTAAGAAAGAAGATGAAGCAAAATATTATAGAATCAAGTCCACCGTATGCACGGTGTGCCCTTAAGAAATTTATTCCCCTCAAGTACCCGAGGTTATGAAATCTTTTCTCCCAGGATAAAATGATTCTCTTTCTGAAAATAGCAGTAAATTAAATTTTTAGAAACTTCGAACACACTCAACGATTTGATGATCACACAAGAGTTTTTAAAAGAAGAAGAAGAAGAAGAACAAGAAGAAGAAGATTAAGATTATTTTTCTACTCAAGAAATTGTCTTTACCTGAGGAAAAATTCAGGTATTTATAGCCATCAAGGTGTTTCTTCATAAAGAGAAGCAGTGGTTCAAAAAGGAGCTCCCCTTCATAAGGGTGCAACTCTTCGGAAAGGTACAACTCTTCAAAAGAACACCTATTCATTTTCCATTCACACCTTTTAAAAACCCAACACCACTTTTAATTGTTATATTTTTATCTATTATTTATATGTTTAATTTACCCAACAAGTAAATATGCTAATGTGTGAGACATCCATCTTATTCCAATAAATAAATAAATTTTCTCATATTTTAAAAACTATATATATATTTTTTTATTTTGCGAAGGTTATATTTATTCAACTTATATATTATTAAATAATATACTCTCATAAAATTATTAAATTTCTTATTTTCTAACTTAATATATATGACTTTCTAAATTTTCTCTTCCCTATTTTAATATCTTGATGCACACATATACTTTGTATATTATATTGACACATTTTATAAACCTCGAATCTTCTTCCCTCAAAAAATAACAAAAGTATTTTCATCACTATTTTTGGCAAATAACGAAACAGTTATTTTTTATCAAATATTTTTCTAAATTAAGTCTAAGGACTATATTTAGATAGGTTAGGAGGGGTGCCTAACACCTTCTCCTCGCGTAACCAAAACTCTTACTCAGAATCTCAAAATATTTTCAAAAGATCAAAACAGAGTTTTCTACATAAAAATAATTTTTTTCTAATTTTTCTAAAAAATTTAGATGGCCACTCTAAAAATTGAATTTTCAAAACCTGAGAGTCACAAAGACCACCACATGTTGTCTGTTGTTTCAACTATTTCAAAATAGGGCGTGACACTTTTTTTAATTTGAAAGCTATTGACATTTTCAAAACCTATGTTGGGTTCGAAATTGGTAGGGCGTCATGCAGAAGTTAATAGTTTGCTAACCATAGAGCGATAATTCAGACGACAAAGAAAAATATACTAAAAGCATAATTATTATATGGTTTGTCCTATATATGAAAAACTAATATAAAAATATTGTAAAACTTTGAGAGAAAATCTCCCCATAAACAAGACTCTTTAAAGATACATTGTGAATGGTATTGTGTTATGGTATGAGAAGAGGGGTATTCTATTTACAAAGATATAGAATATTTTCTCAAAGAAATAGGTTAGCCAAATATGAAATAGTTTAATATTTTCCTTTTAGAAAAAGCAAAAGTAATTATGGTATTACTTTTATTTTTCTTTCAAAAATATTAATACTCAAATTTGGTAAGAAAATCATGGCTAAAACTCCAACAACGTAGACTTTATCCAGTTGATGCTGTTGCTTTTCATTTTAAGTGTAATACATATATTAATAATTTAATAATGATGAATGTTATTGATGTATTTGGTAATTTTTGTAGTAGAATCCGAGCTACTTGTGCAAGAATTTTTAATGGTAAAATAATGTCTAGAATTAAAAATTTTGAAAAAACTTGTGTTTTATTTGAAATGTCATTTTGAAAATTTTTAAAAGAAGTGACTATTTGATGGAATTCTTTCTATGAAATGCTAGTTGTTGCTATTGATTATCGTGCACCTTTACAAATGCTTTATAATAAATATGATTCGGTTCAGTGAATGAGAATCACCAACGAGGATTGGAAAGAATGTGAAGAACACATTATATTTTTTTTAAAAAAAATTATTGCTGCAAATATTATATCTGGTCAATATTATCCTACTATTTCTTTGACTTTAGTAAATGTTTATGTTAGTTCATCTAAATCTGTTAAATATGAAGAATGTGAACATTTTAAAGTTATTGTTACATATACGATTGAAAAATTTTAAGAATATTTTTTTCTATTCCTCAAATATTTTTGACTTCTACTTTGTTCAATCCAACTTACAAAGAACAAGGTGAGGGGAAAAGGTTGAAAGATTTATAAAAATTTAAAAATTATAAGTGATGAAGTTTCATTTGTTGAATCGTGTAAGGATAGTATACTAACTAAAGCTAGACATTTATAGGACCTTTATAAAGACAATCTATTAAATAATGAACTATCTGAATCTCCATGTCGTAAGGTTAGATTTAATGATTTTGATAAAATTATGGATGAAGAACTTGGTCTTGATTTTGTTAACAATAATGATTTTGATCAACATATTAATCAAACACGAAAAAAAATTAGAAATGAAAATCTAGATCCTCACTTTTAACTTGGTGGAAGAATCGGAAAAAATAATTTTCATATCTTTCAAGTGTGGTTCCGGTTATGCTAGCTATTCAATTATCTTCAGTAGATTCAAAAGAAGCTTTCAACCCAAAAAAATTTATTATTTTAGACCATAGGTATTCGTTAACAAAAGATAGTTTGAAAATATCAGTATTGGTTAGAGATTGGATCAATATCGAACGAAGGAGTGCTAGACTGTTAAATTTATTGCATCAAACCAAAATCAAAATAGATGAAGCATTGGAGAAAATAGTAATGATGCCATGGAAGCAATGGATGATGAAAATCAAATACAAATTTCGGATGATGTTTCCAAGAAATTGACAGATAAGTTATGAAAAACATATTTTTAAAATTATTGATATTAGTATGATAATTAGTTGAAACAAAACCCCTCCTAGGCTGCGCAGATTAGGTACTCTTCTAATATTTGTAATACATGTACTTTTTTATTTATTTGAATAAAATTATATATTATTCATTACTTTAAGAATTCAAAAAAAAAAATGAACTTTAAGTAATAAATTGCAATATAAACTTTAAAGTTGAAATTTAAACTTCAAAGTTGAAAACTAAAATCCAAACTTTAAAGTTTCAAGTTCAAAAAAATATAAAAGTTTAACTTTTAAAAAAATCAGAGTTTTTTACATCTTCATCTTCAACTCTTCAAAGATTCAAAATAATTAAAAGCTTTTTTAAAGGCATGAATTTCAATTTTGACTTGTCACATATGAGCTCAATTTTGAGTGAAAATATATTAATAGAATCAAAAAATTGAAGGAAGTTCATATCTAAAATTTGGGGTGATTTGAAAAAGAATTGGAATGATTTTGCATCAAATTTTCAAAAAAAAAAAAATGTACAAGATAAAGGAGTATGCCCTCTGCAATTTCATATTTGCAGGAAAATAAAGAGTTGTAAAAATTAGTTGAGAATATTATTTGGATTTGAATTTAAGTTCATTCACTAAATTGGTTGGGTGAAACTTGAAGAAATTCTGTAAAACACTATTGAAGAAGTTTGAGTTTTAAATCCAAGAGAAATTAGATCACAACATATGCAATTAATTACAAAATTTCTAATGGGTCAGTTGGATATTGATATAGAACCAATTTTTTTTTTATTTAAAAAATTTATTGTCAAAAATTAATTGGGTGTCACTGTATTAAGCTTAAATTTACTTTGATTTGAAAGATTTTGGGTTCATAGTTTCTGATTATAGAGAATGGAATTGTTAGGTAAATTATTGTCCACAATTTGTGTTGTGTTGATTGGCTATGGTGACTGTGTTTACATGGAGAATGATGGTAAGCTTTAGTAGATGCAATGGATAAACATTAGGTTGCTAGGAAGAAGAAAAGAAATTAGAGAAAAAAAGTAATAAAAATATAGTTTTAATTTTTGTTTTTGGTCTTTACTCTCTTTGAGAGAGTGAAGTACACTCACTATGCCACAGAAGCAATCAAGGAGAAATAATTATGATCTGAAACAGTCCAGGAGGGTGATAAGACTTCAGTGAAGTATACGTGTGTAGTTGGAAATCCGAATATAGGTTGGGGGTGTCTTTGGTTATTTTCTCAAATTTAAATTTCAACTTTACAAGAATCAAAATTTTCAAAGTTGACAACTAAAACTTAAACTTAAAATTTGAAAATCAAAATTTTTACAAGTTGTCAAAATGATGTTTTAAAACTTAAAAAAAAAATTATAAATAACTTAAATAAAAAAAATAAGTTTAAAGTTAATTTTATATGTAGAAAGTAATTTTAAAAACTATTTTTAATTTTAAATTATAACATAAAATTTTAAAAATTTAAATTTAAATTAAATTGTTGTCCTTTTACCTTTTGGTCCAGCCCATCTACAGACCAGTGCGAAAAACCTTGATTTTGTCGGTAGCTCAGTCCAGCAGGCTCAATTCCAGATTGTCCACCGATCACCGACCACAAGTACCGGTGTGAAATCCTACTGCCCATTCCGACAAGCTCAAATTGATTTCGTTGTCGGTTTTACATGAGAGTATGGAATAAAGCAGCATTGTGTAAACAGTTTTGGGTATTAAGTCAGAAGATGAAAAAGTTATGGATCACCTGGATATATTTATATTATACAAAGAGGAACAATTGTCTAACCATGGAGCTTTCCAAGAAAGTATCATGGATGGTGTAGAAAATCTTAAACATGAGGAAATATTGGGGAGAAGTATTTCCTACAAACAAAATCTTAAACAGAAAGCTATAAAAAATAACAAGTTCTCTATATGTGAAGCCTATAAACAAATTATAGGAGAGGCCACTAATGTTGAGTGGAGAAGTCTTATCTGTCATTCAACTGCATGCCCTAAACAAGTCTTTACCTTATGGATTGTTCTTCATGGTAGACTTAGAACCAAAGATGTTCTCTTCAAGTAGGGTATGCCAATAGTTGGGGATTTTGTTCTATTTTAAAATCATTCCAAAAGCTTACCACATTTGTTCTTTGAATATATATTGTCACAATCCGAACAAAGGCCTGACCGTGATGAGCATCCCAAGCCACCTAAGGTCGGAGATGACCCGTAACCTTACCTTAAGAGCACATCAGTAAAAACAAACATTGGAAGTCAACCATGCCAATAAGATAAAAAGATAACTCAAGAAGGAAGTCTGAAAGTCAAAACAAACAACAATGGTATCCCAATGTTGTCCAAAAGCCTCTAATTCAAGAATATCAACTAAGTCGAGATATGACCCCGACTATGACAATAGAAGTCCCTAAGTACTAGAAATATAAAAGAAACTAAGGAATGAGTGGACCTTCTGAAGGATGTAGGCTCACCACGTCATAGCTGATCAACAGGGATACCCAACCACCTAACACTGCAAAGATCACAAGAAAAGCCCTTATAGCCTATATCATAAAATAATGTAGCATTTGAGGATAGTCAGTGGGGCTAGCACTGGTAGGTAACCCAAGGAAAGGAATAAAATAAATGCATTTATCTATATCTAGTCAAAATCCCATGCACAACAGTCATAAATATATATAGCATGTTGGGGTAGGGATAAGGGTCATGAAGAATGATATTTTAAAGATTTAGTCTTGAATTATATAGTCCGTACCAAACTAAAGGCACCCACGATCTATATGGGTCCGTCTTCCCCTGCCGGAAAGGCCTCAGTCCATGTTAGCCGCATGTATTGGAGAAATCGGCTAAAGCCACCACTAGTCAATTAAACTTTCCAAGATATGCTATACAAATCTATCACAGTGGTAATCGAACCCCAACGTTGGTAAACATGATTTTCAGTGTTCGTTCCCCAGGGACTATACCTTCTCGATGAACAACACAACTCCCTTTAAGCTCAAATTAAAGTAGTTTGCACATAAATCAACCATTAACCATAGAGTCTTTTATTAAGGCATTTTCCAACTTGGTATCGTCATACCAATATGCTTGAAAGCTATTCCATTTATGCCCGACCATTCCATATTACTAGATTGACTCCATATATCAGTTTAAAATCCAAACCACAGCCACCAAGGGCATCAAAATCCTTTTTATCCTTTAATGCGATGCAATGTTTCAAAAAGATATGTTAAATTGTGTAAAAATCCATATTTAAAAAAACAAGATTATAAAGTGGGTTAAGGTTAATGCCATTACCAACCCAAAATTTCATCAGTTTGGTGAAAACCATGTCACTCATTGCAATCATTATAACCATGCATCAATTCAGTCCCACAACCATGAATTAAAGCATAAAAAATCTATTAAACACAAGGGAAAAGTAATTCAAGTGTCAACAACCAAAAATCCTTAACCAATTTCAAACCTATTAATTCAAAACACATCAATATTGAATGAGTTTATGACACAAAGTAAAATACAAGTTAAGGAATAAGTAATATCCCTGAAATATAGAAGAAATCAAAGAGTAATTGAATTTCAGAACTCGAATGATGAAATCTTTCTAAAACCCTTGAATTTTCTTAACTTGGGTGTTAAAAAGGGTGAGGGTCCGGTTTGATCTTGATAACTCAAGGCAAAATGGTCTTTTAGGTGTTTTTAAGTTGTTTAAGGGGTAAGGGACCAAAAAAGCCATTGCCCCAAGTGAAAGAATAAAAAACTGGACAAAAATTATATAGTAGTATGGCACGCTGCTATTGCGGATGGTAGCCAGCGTACCACGCTCTTATCATAGTGACTAAGTGGCCTGGCACGCTACTATCACGGACTCTCACTACCTCCGGGTCCCAAAATTATCCCGAACCCCTTCCAAAATTATGGAACTTTCCCAAAACACCCCTTTAATATACTTTATCATGATTCAAGTCAAAAATTAATACTACACATATCAGAGGGTCAAAAATAAATTAGTCACAAATTTTTGGGGGCTTACATTATCCCCTATTTTGGATCGTTCATCCCTGAATGAGTAATTAGGACAACTTTAGCATGATAATAGAAAAAATATAACAAAATTCAAGGACAAATTCAAAATGTGATAAAAGGGGAAATAAAACTCATACCTTAAACAGTTTCCCCCAACATGGGGAATAAGAATGGGTACTTGGCCTTCCTCTCCTCCTCCAATTCCCAAGTAGCCTCTTCTATTTTTTGATTCCTCCAAAGTACCTTTATCAAATCTATATTCTTAATCCACAATCTCCAAACATCCCTATCCAATATCTCAACCGGAAATTCCTCGTAGGACAATGAATCCTTAACACTAATATCTTCAACCAGCCCTACCAAAGAAGGATCACCCACATACTTTTTAAGCATGGACATATAAAACACGAGATGAATCAAAGCCAAACTCGCCAGCAATCCCAATTCATAAGCAATATTACCAATCCTTCTTATAACTTGATGTGGACTAATGTAACGGTGACTGAGCTTCCTATCTTCCCAAATATCATAACATCTTTCATATTAGAAACTTTTAAGAAGACCTAGTCATCAACTTTGATTTCCAACTCCCTTCGTCTCACACCCACATAAGATTTTTAGTAACTTTGAGCAGTCTTTGAGTATTTCTCAGTTCACATTGACCTTTTTCATTGGTTAACCAAGTCAGGGCAAGAAAATATAGTCTTACTTACCTCAAACCATCCAATAGGAGATATGTACCTTCTACTATAAAGGGCCACAAAAGGGGTTTTTTGGATGCTAGAATGATAACTGTCGTTATAAGCAAACTCAATAAGAGAAAAATTATCAACCTAAATACCTTTAAAGTCAATCACAAATGCCCTTAGAATATCATCCAAAGTTTAAATAGTATGTTTCATTTGAGGGTGGAAACCAGTGCTTAGGTTCACCTGAGTACCCAAACCTGTCTAAAATAAACACCAGAAGTAAGAAGAGTACTACGTACCTCGATAACTGGAAACTCATGTAACTTGACTCTCCCCTGAATGAGAAACTTAGCATAATCCTCTCCCGAGTAATTAGTCCTCATAGGCAAGAAGTGAGTAGACTTGGTCATCCTATCTACAAGGACCCAAATAGAATCAAATTAATTTCAAGACCACGGAATACCTGTTATAAAATCCATATTAATCATCTCCAACTTTCCCATGGGTAATTCTATCTCATACGAAGTACTACCTAGCCTTAGATGCTCCACCTTGACCTGCTGGCATACCATACATTTGGCAATAAAATTTACCACATCCCTTTTTATATTATTCCACCAATAAATTTCCTTCAAGTCATGGTACATTTTGTCGGACCCGGATGAACTGTGTATCTAGACTCATGAGTTTCAGTCAGTATCCTTTCCTGTAACCCATCTATGTCAAGAACACACAACCTACCTCGATATCTTAAGATGCGATTTCCACCAATCTCAAAAGCCATCACCTTTTGGTGACCCATATCATCTTTAATATGCATGAGTATGGGATTTAGAAACTTCTTTTCTTTGACCTCATTCCTAAGAGACGATTTAACCACTTCCTAAACGATTACCCCTCATTCCCTGGAGTCCAAAAAGTAACCCCCCAAATTAGCCAGCAGGTGAGTATCCTTCACCAATCCTCTTTTCTTATCATCGACATGGGATAGACTCCCCATGTACCACCTAGTAAAAGCATCTACAATAATATTAGCTTCTCCTAGATGGTACTACAAACTCATGTCGTAATCCTTAAGAAATTCGATCCATCACCTCTGCCTGAGATTTATTTTTTTGTATCTGAACACATACTGCAAACTCTTGTAATCCAAATAGATGTCCACGTGTACCCCATATAAATAATGATACCAAAACTTCAAAGAAAACACCACAGTTACCGATTCTAGATTGTGAGTCGAGTAATTCTTCTCATGAACCTTAAGTTGCCTGGAAGCATAGGTGACAACTTACCATACTACATAAAAATACAACCTAGTTCCACCCAAAATGCATCATAGCACACAACAAACCCATCAGCACCCTCGAGTAGGGTCAAAATAGGATCTTAACTCAACCTACCTTCAATTTATCAACCCTCCCCCACGCATCGGGCCACAAGAACTTTACCCTTTTCTGAGTCAACTTCATCAGCGGACCAGTAATAGATGAAAAACTCTCCACAAATCTCCTATAGTACACGACTAACCCCAAAAAACTCCTAATGTTAGATGGAGTTATGGGTTTAGACCACTTCTTAATCGTCTCAATATTTTATCGATACACCTTGATCCCCTTACTAGAAACCACATGCCTGAGAAAAGTCACAACACTTAGCCAAAATTTACATTTAAATACAATTCCTGGTCCTTAAAGGTCTGTAACACAATTTAGTGGTGATTGGCATGGTCCTCCTAAATTTTGGAGTACACCAAGATATCATCAATAAAGACTATGACAAATAGATCCACAAATTGTCTAAACACCTGATTTATAAGGTCCATGAAAACATTTGGAGCATTATCAACCTGAATGATATAACCAGATTCATAGTGATCATATCGAGTTTGAAAAGTAGTCTTAGAAGTATCAACCTCCCTAATTTTCATCTGGTGATAGCCTAAATGGAGATCAATTTTTGACACACACTTAGCACCCTGGAGTTGATCGAAGAGATCATAAATTCTAAGGAGGGGGTACTTATTTTTCATTATAACCTTATAAAACTGACGCTATACATATCTAAAGGGACCCATCTTTCTTTTGCACAAAAAGCACAGAAGCACCCCACGAAGAAATACTAAGACGGATGAAACCTTTATCGAGAAGGTTCTTTAGTTGCTCCTTTAGTTATTTTAGTTCTATTGAATCCATTATATAATGAGGAATGGAGATAGCATGGTCATCCAGTAGGAGATCAATCCCAAAATCTATTTCTTTATCAGGAGAAATTCTGAGAAGATCATTGGGGAAAACTTAGAAAAACTTATAATCACAAGAATAGGTTGCAAAGAAGGACATTCAGAGTCAGAATACTTAACCCAAATAGATGATACAAAAAACCCTTAGAAATCAATTTTTGACCCCTAAGGTAAGAAATAAACTTCCCCTTGGCACTAGGGAACTCCCCTCTCATTCAATTACTAGTTCACTAGAAAATTAAAAAGTGACCCTTCGGGTTCTACAATCCAAAGAAGCATAGACTAAATGAAGCTAATCCATCCCTATGATTACATCAATACCCACCATATTAAGTTCTATCAGATCCACTAATGTCTCCCTATGATAATGGACACCACATAACCCCTATAGATTTTTCTAGCAACAATAGACTTACCCATCAGAGTTGAAATAGAAAAGGGTCAAAACAATTTTCTGGACCAAAACCCAAGTGTACAGCCATTTAAGGCATCACATAAGATAAGGTAGAACCAGGATCAAGCAAATAATAAACATCATATGAGAAAAGCTGTAACATACTAGTGACAACATTTGGGGATGCTTCAAATTCCTGACGAGTAGCAAGCGCATAGAGGCGATTTTGGCCATTACTAGTCCCTAAAGTGGTTCCCTTAGGTGCAGGAGCCGAATAAGTGGTGACTAGATCTTATTAGCACCGGTGGAAATCCTAGATGACGGATAATCTCACTACATATGACCTCAGTGACTGTAATTAAAGCATTAATTTCTCTCTCCTCATAATAACCATCGTGAAACTTCCCATAACTATGATAAGGTAGATAAAGTGAGTCGACTAAGCTTCACTATCTTGAGATTGAGAATCCTAAGTTCGGGGACCATGTTTTACTAAAATCGCCAATCACCTGAGGGCTTGGGATAAGAAGTACTAGCCGACGAATAAAAATATCCCCAGTTGATCTTCTTAGGCCATTACCTTCCATACTTCCTACTGTTATGCCGATTTGAATTCTGTTCTACATACCTAAACTTCTTGCTCTTTCTTTATCCTATCTCTACCTACTTCCTTTTCTCATTTTCCACCTATTCCGTATAAACTACCGGCCTGGATATGTCCATAGCATTATTTAGCATGGCATCCTTGCACTCTAACACCAAATCACAGGACAAACTAGAAGCAAACTTCCTCATTTTGGACCTCATATTAAACACCAAATTCAGAGCATAATAGGACAGATGGGTAAAGTTTAACGCGTACTCCTTAACACTCATCCCCACTTCATATTAATGAACTCTTCAGCCTTAGCTTCCTTCAACTCCCGAGTAAAAAAGTGATCAAGAAAATCACCTGAGAACTTTTCTCACATAATAGGCTCGACATTATTACCCCTTAACTCCTTCCACTCCTCATACATCTGGTAAGCCACTTTATTCAACTGGCAAGCAACAAACTTCACACTATTTGAATAAGTAGCATGCATCACTCTAAAGATCTTCTTCATCTTATTAATAAACCTTTGAGGATCCTCCTCAACCTTAGACCCTATAAAGATTGGGGGATTCAACCTTATAAACTTTCCAACCCGGGTGACCTTAAATAAACTGGCAGCAGGAACCACATAATCAGTTTAACGAGTCTGTGATGCCATAAGATAAACATACATATGGATGGACTGGTGGAACTCAGAATTTGAAATATCTCTCTTCAGTGACTAAGTATAAGAATTACTAGCCCAAAAAGCCTACGGAGGACTAGTAAGGACCAGTGAAACCCCAAATGAAGCAGTGCAATCAAGAGTAAGAACCCTAGATCGAGTCTACATTCTATGAGTAGGCAAATTTTCTCCGCATTTGTCCAAATTAGGGAGGTGATTCTAGCTGAGTTCCTACGACCATTAGATCTTTGCATGATCTAAAATGCGAGTAAATTAGGAGCTTGAAAAATCTCAAAGTAACAGAATCTCTAGCACAAAATTAAAATCAAAGAAAGAAAATATTCCTAAATTCCTTATAACCTCCCTCTTGTAAGTGTGGCACGCTACACTCCCATAAAAGAAATTATACCCAACACGACTTTGTGGATATCCAGCACTATGAGCAGCGCTCAGATACAAAGCTTGTCACGATCCAAACCAGGACCTGGCTGTGACGGGTATCCCAAGCCACCCAAGGTCAGAGACCTCTAACCTTACCTTAAGAGCACATCAGTAACAACAAACAACGAAAGTCAACCATGCTAATAAGATAAAAGGGTAAGTCAAGAAGGAAGTTTGAAAGTCAAAACAAACAACCATGGTATTCTGATACTGTCTTAAAAGCCTCTAATCAAAGAATATCAACTAAGTTGGTACATGCCCCCCTAACTATGAAAAATAAGTCCCTAAGTAATAGAAACATAAAAGACATAAGGAAAATGACTGGACATTTTGAAGGAAGAAGGCTCACTACTTCACAGATGATCAACAGGGATACCCGACCACCTAATGTTGCATAGGATCACAAGAAAATCCTTAGGAACCTTTATCATAAAATGATATAGTATCCGAGAATAGACAGTAGGGAAAGCACTTGTATGCAACCTAAGGGAATGGATAAAATAAATTCATTTATCAAAATACAGTAAAAATCCCATGCACAACGGTCATAAATATATCTATAGAATGGTTGGGTAGGGACAAGGGTCATGAAGAATGATTTTGTAAAGATTTAGTTCTAAATTATGTAGTTCGTACCGACCTAAAGGCACCCACGAGCTATATGGGTCTAGTTCCTTCAGGAGAAAGGGCCCAGTCCATATTAGTCGTATGTAACAGATAAATAGGCTAAATCCGCCAATAGTCTATTAGCATTTCCAAGTTTTACTGTGCATATCTATCAAAGTTTTTATAAACCCCCAACATCGGCAAACATGGTTTTCAGTGTTGGTCCCTCTGGGACTACACCTTCTCGGTAAATTACACAACTCTCTTTAAGCCCAAATTTAAACAGTCTACACATAAACAAACCATTAACCATGGAGTATTTTATTACTCCCTCCATTCTAAATAAATGAATTGTTGAGATATTTTTAATGTACAAAATAAATAAATTATTCATTCTTCAAGAGACATATTAGAAATTTCTTCCAGTTTTACCCTTTCATTTAATGAGGTTCGTAAGCACTTCACATTTTCTAAGAGAGTAATTTAAGAACAAATAATAAGGTAATAGTAGAAAGTAACCTACAATTTATGTCCTAAAATATTTTTCATATGGGGTGTACCATACCCCCAACAATTTAATTATTTTGGAATGGAGGGAGTAAGGCATTTCCCAACTTAGTATTGTCATACCAATATGCTTGCAAGCTATTCCATTTATGCCTACCAAATTCATATAACCAAATTGACTTCATTTACTCGTTTAAAAATCCAAACAATGGACATCCAAATCCTTTTTATCCATTTATACTTTAATGCAATGCAATGTTTCCAAAAGATGAGTTAAATTGTATAAAAATCCATATTTTAAGAAAACAAGATTATATAGGTTGAGGTTAATGCCATTACCAAGTCAAAATTTCATCAATTTAGTGAAACCCAAGTCACCCATTGCAATCATTATAACCATGCATCAATGCAGTCCCAAATCGTCAATTAAAGCGTGAAAAATCTATTAAAGACAAGAGAAAAGTAATTAAAGTGTTAACAACACCCCTTAACCTAATTTCAAACCCATCAATTCAAAACACATGAATATTGAGTGAATTTATTCCATAATGTGAAATACAAGTTACGGAATTAGTAACATGCCTAAAATATTGAAAAAACAAAGAGGAATTGAAGTTTAGAGCCCAAATGATGAAATCCTTGTAAAACCCTTGAATTTTCTTATCTTGGGAGTTATAAAGGAGAAGAGTAAGGTTTGATCTTGATAATTCAAGGCTAAGGGGTCTTTTAGGTGTTTTTAATTCATTTAAGGGGTAAAGGACCAAAAAGCCCATGCCCCCAAGTGAAATAAAAATTTTTAGAGAAAATTATATAGCAGCGTGGCACACTGCTATTGCGGAGGGTAGACAGGATGCCACACTCTTAGCGCGATGACTATGTAGCATGAAACGTCCCTACTGCAGACCCTGACTGCCTCGAGGTCCCAAAATAACCTCGAACCCCTTCTAAAAATTTCAAAACTTTTCCAAAATATCCCTTTACCATCCCTCATCAGGACTCAAGTCAAAAATTAATAATTCATATACGGGAGGGTCAAAATAAATTAGTTGTAAATTTTTGGGCAGGATGTACTAAGATGGTTGTAATGGTTTAGACCCATCTTGACATGGGATCAGAAATGAAGTTGGGTTAAACAATAGTGCAAGATGAGAGGGGTTTGCTCAAGGCAAGCTTAGTAGTTGTGGTGCATATAATTTTGGGAGGGGGAGGTGGGAAATACTAGAATATTCACTAGCAAAAGCAGAAACAAGGAAGCAGTGATAAATGAATTGAAGACAGTCTTGTGCATATGATTTAGAAGAAATGTCAAGATTTATACACATATTTTAGCTTTGTAGAGTCCTAGTATAGATGGTTTTGTAGGAGTTCTTGGTGTAATGAGACGAGCAACTAGGCTTGGTTAGTTTTGGTTTTGTAGAGTCTTCTAGTGATTAACAAAACTTCAGTTTATTGCAAAAAATAGTTTGAGCTAAGGCAAATTTGAGCTAAATTTATGGTTGAAAACTCGAGATTGAAGATGAGTCAATCTGTGTATCCCCATTTTATCTCATATGTATCTCCATGTATGTCAAAGAATATCACATTGTATACATGTTCATCTCCTACGAATTATGTATAAATGTATATATCCATGAAAATATGTGTGGAATATATACACTTCATATACATGACTACATCGTGATATGTACATGTCGAAGTACCATCCATATTTAAATGTGTGTGATATGTGTTAATGTACATGATATACATGCCATAAAGACATTTTTAAGATCTTATTTTTAGTTAAAATACGTTTTAATGTTCCACAATTTTGTATATAGCAGCATCCAGATGCTTCCTAACTAAGTCTCACACTCAATTACGTTCGTTCAATCAAACAAAGAAAAGTTGAAACTCTTTTTTCCCTCTTGATTTTGTACGTTTGTTTATTCTTTGATGTAATATGGAAATGGTTACATTTAGTTTTTGAAGGGATGTATATATTTCAAGCACTAAAATAGGAGTAGAATCATCAAAACTTATATTATCTAGTAGTTGATTTTCGATGGAATGGTTGTGCAATGTCAATATTTTTAAGTTGTAATTGCTATATATATTGTGGTAAAAAATTATGTCAATATTGGGGATTATATATAAATTTTAATAGCCTTAAATAAAATATTTAACTCGTTGAAGAGATTAAATATAATATTTATCATTTTTAATCAGAGGTTGAGTCGATCATCCGAAGAAAATTAGATTGAAAAAATAAAATACATCATGGAAAAATTAAGCTTCCATAGAAGAGAGGCAAATGAAAAAAATTTGTAGAATCGAGAACCAGTATAAAAGCGAGACAAGCAAGCTTGAACCGATCCAATGAAGGGACCGGCGCTTCCTACGATCAATGTTCGAACATGAGCTTGACTTTGAGCTTCAACATGATTTGATCTTTCTCTCATTTGTCGATTCGAGTTATCATCCCGGTTGATTTGTAGTTCATTTCAAATCAAATTTAAATTAATAAAATACACTACTAATTTGTTCTCTAAGCATTAATTTTCTTCTAGTTTTCTCTTTACTTTCTCGCTTTTGTCTAGCTCTCATGGAAGGGACTTTAGCTCTTGTAAAATATTGTCAAGGGCTCCATTTTACCGATTTATTTTTTTATCAATGCATTACTTTATTTATCTTGAATTTATATATCTGTAGTGATCCAAATCGTCACTATACTGAAATAAGGAGTAAAATCTTCGCCTAGTTTTCTCTTAGACCAAAATTTTAAAATTCAGGGTTAGCCTAATTTTAGGTGCATCTTAACTGTGTGATGGTCTAGGAGAATATGATAGTTATTAGAGTGTTTATTGGTAGTTTTAAATAGATTTTGTGTTAGAGGATGAGTTTAGAGAGATGTACAAATATCTGGTGCATACAACGGGTGAGTAGAATTACGATTATAGTGATTACAGCAAAATGGTCAGTTCATAATGTTAAAAATTGAGAAGTGTATTGTCAAATGAACATAGCTGGGAATGAATCCTGAGCTACTGAACTGGTATTGCTGCAATGACAAACTATTTTTGCCTATGTGTCGTTGGTAGATACACTGCTACAACGATAAAAGTACTGTTGCAGCAACGAAAGCGCAAAATATTTTTCATTCTTATTATTTCAGAAACTCATATAAGGGCTATGCTAAGATGATTTTTCATCAATTTGGGGAGGGGGGGGGGGGTCATCTTTAAGGTAAGGTTCCTTAACTCCTTAAGCTTGAGTTTACTACTTAGATTCTTAGGATTGTAAGAATCATAGCCTTAGTTGAAATAGTAGGTTAGCCTTAAGTTCATGGCTTCGAAGAATAGGTGAGGAATGATAGTATTTACAATTGTTGTTGATCTGAGGTTGTTTGAAAACACTTCTTATGATAGAATTCATGCTTGTAAGTTAAAATATGGGGAATTCAAGAGGTTAAATGGTAGGAAAAAACTAGAATAATCAACTAGATCAAGTTTATAGGTTGAATTTGATAATTATGAGTACCTAATATTAAAAAAGGTGAATTGTTGTATTGAAACTTGTGTATTGTTGTTTATAGATTAAGAACGAGCATAAACTTAAAAAAAAAAAGAGCAAGACAGTGGTTTAGTAGTATTTTCGAGTAAGGAATTGAGGTAAGTTATGGTTTAACGATAGTATAGATTTACTTGACTCTGTGCTTATATGTTAGTTGAAGTATAAGATTAGCTTTTGAATATTACTTGTGATTATTGACTATATCATCCATTTGTGCATTAGATTTAAGATAATATTAAAATATTGTTAGATCGGATATCACACCAATAGTGTTGTTAGGATCGGGTGTCATGCCAGCACTGTTATTAGATTGAGTACCGCGTTGATACTGGTATATGGACTGAGCTCATCTCCTGTCGGTCATAGCTGAGACTCCCTACTGATTCTAGTATGTGCGCACATCTTGAATGCATGAAATCACCACTTTATTTGAATATATATATATATATATATATATATATATATATATACTGTGTTGCTCATTATTGAAAGAATCTGCCTAAGTGTAATTGATGAACTTGTTTACTTGTATTCCTGATGAAGTGAAGTGTTATGACTGTACATTTGATTGGCAACTAATTATGATTTGTGTCTTGATTGTTTCTTATTTGCATTGCATATGCTTATTTGTACGGTGTTGAGTTGAGTCGGTCAGTGATGCCTACTAGTACTTCGTTAATGTAATGATACTAACTATACTTTTCTTTTTTGAGTGCATAATGTGTTTCTGTATTTGGGACGAGACTCAGCTCTGGTTTATGACTCCAGCATTAATTCAAGAGTGAGCACCATGTCCGGACAATCATTAGATTATCTTTAGTCTATTTATTTCCTTTGTTTCTAGGCAACGATTGTTACTTTTTGTCGTATTATAGTTGACGATTTAGAATTTGTTTTGGATACCCATAAAGTTCTTGAACGATGACTTTCATGTTTCGAGAGTTATAATAACTAGAGATGCTTCCGCACTCTCTTTTGATTATGAATATTTAATAAGTTAGTAATGAAATTATTTGCTAATTATGTATATAGTTAGTTAGATATTAGTTACATGATGAAGGTAAGTTATGAAAGTCTTTTGGTAATCGGTTAAGGTTGGATTGGATGTCTCTTCATTAAGGAGTTAGGTAGGTGTCACTCATGACCAATTGAGTCGTGGTAATATCATTTTTTGTTACTCAGATAATTAATTTGTTGGCACATAAAATGTAAGCAGAGTTAGATTTAACATGTATGCTCTTAATCTCATATACAAATTGAACTGTACTATTTTTAGGATAATCACAATAATATGCAATGAGCTTGTCTATATATTGTTAGAACCTAGTCATTCTATTTTTTCTTTTTTATGCACTAGAATCCTTCTAGAGACTTGGTATAGTTTCGCGACAAAATAGGTATTTGTCCAATTATTTTACATCTCAGTGTATTTTACATGTCATTTTTTAATATGTTATTTAATTTCAATTAAGTTTGTAATTATTAAAACTAATATGAACTAGTATGCACCATGTTCATAGAGATAAATACATTCAGATGGCGAAAGCACTACTGGCTCGTATTTCTAATAAAGATCATTGTATATTAAAAAAAAAATATTTGTAAGAGGTCATCCCCACAAATTTGTGAAACTGATGGTAATATATTGAAAATCTCGTAATCTAATAAGCTATTGGAGCAGTCTAGTGAAGAAAAAAGTTTCAAGTTTCTAAATCAAAGATGAAAAGTAAAAAATATATAAGCATGACGTTAATACTTGATACCAATAAAGAAAATTAAGAGCACAAAATTCGTCGGATCATTATATTATTTCACTATTAAATAATGCATTACATGCCATAAATATGACTTACACTGTAAAATTAACAACTCAAAATATACATGTCAAAGTAGTTTGTTCCAACACGTTTTAGATAAATTATTGAGAAAAACTTTTTCAAATTGAAAGAAATGAAGGAATTCAATATTTTTTCCTTTTTGTGTTGAGAGAAGGATTAGTTCCTCTACGAAATACTTCGCTTTTCTTGTTTTTACATCGCTAATAAGTCACATAATTATTGAAACTTTTTTTTTAATAGTTTTGTCTTCTTTTTTTTTTTTAATTTTGTGATTAGTAAAAATCTTATCATAAAAAATTTTAAACTATATTAATATGAATTTGAATTGACCTATGTGCATAAGCTATATAAAATTTTCTTCCGTTAAAATTGAGTTCAGTTTCTAACAAAAATAGCCTAAAAGTAACAAATGGAGTCTAAATCTCTAGAAGCAACGTTCAAATTTCAGTTGAGAAAATATTAATTGGTACAATTTTTTCTATATATCTATACTTATGGAAAGTAGCAGGTACTTGATGAATTGATCAAAGCATGTATAAATTAGCTTGAACATTATTGTAAGAGTGTTGATTTTGATGATTTGACAAACTTCATTGAAGGCCCTGGTAACCCTGAATGTGCTTCGAAGTTACAGTCAACTGTACAACTGAAACTTGTACTATCTACCAGTCGCACAATTGGATAGTTGCAGTCCTTTCGAGCAAGAGCCAATAACAGGCTATGACAACCTGAACCATGGCCTGCCCATGACGGGTATCTTAAGTCCCACATGGACCGGAGATCACTCCCTGCATCGAACCAAACCAAACAGACCACACCCCAAGGTCGGATTAATTCTGAACATATAACGAGATAGTGTGCAATAGCTTAAGAAAATTTCAATGCATGTCCATGACCAACCACTGACGACCGGCCAAACGACCGACCGACACCGCCCAATAACCACAACAGTCCGAGCAAAGCCTTCTAAACAATGAACCAAACTGAATATCAATAAAAAAATGTCAGGACATGCTCCCGACTATAGCCAAAACAAGTCTAAATAGTCTGAGACATAAAAGAACAAAGCATGACATGTAGACTTCCGATGTATGGAGGCTCATCACTTCAATGTCAACTCACAAACAGATCACGAATCCTAACCACTGAGCAAGAGGAGTAGAAGTATCACCATTTTCTGCATCGCATGGGGATACAACGTCTGGAGATGCTTAGCGGGGTGAACGCTAGCATGTAACTCAGGAATAAGGATAACATAATGATATGATCAACAATTTAAAATCATCCAAAGCCAATGCACATAATCAAATGCATATACATATATACTTCACATGCCGGGATAGGAAACAAGGTTTACATGCACTTAAAATTTTAGCCTGGATTGGTAGCTCAACTGTCATATAATAGTACTCACGGTCTATATGGGCCCCAGCTCTCACCCCCTGATCGGGCCCCAGTGCGTGTCGCCATACAAATTGGAGAATAATCTCATATATATGCACATGGGGAACTCGAACCTCCCAACATATACTAAGGTGACTTAAGCACCTGATTATGTAATGATTTATGGAGGACTCGAACCTTCCTAATCATGAAATAATAGTGAGAGGGACTTGAACCTCCCTGGTCATTTGACCCCTGTGTCGACAAACACAATTTTTAGTATCGGTCACTCAGACCTCTACTTTCACATCTCAGCTATAAAACTCTTATAAAAGCCCAATTAAAACAAGTATCACGCACCCCCATTCACTGAACCACATTCCACATTAAGACATACAGTGTTCGTATTGTCATACCAACTACACTTGCAAGGTAATAACAACATGCCAAAATAATTTCCATTAACTTGGAGAAAATAACACCCTTTGTTCATTAATACAAGGTGGGGAACAACGACTCTATTTGTTCATTAAATCAGGCCATTGTGTTTCAAATACCTCTTTATATCATACAATAGTTCAAGACTAGTTCTATTTATAAATTCTCACATTTCTCATAGTTGAAAACTAATTTCATACTATGGGGTTGGGGTCATACCACTTTAAAATCACAAGTTTGAAAAATTAATAATTTTTTAGTTGATTCACCACACCCATGCACCCACATGTTCAAAATCGTAATTAAAGCATGAATAATCATATGTAAACTATGGGAAACATTGTTCAATTCATAAACATTCAAAAACCCCAACCCTTGTTTCAAACCAACAAAAACATCTCATGAACAATACTTTAAAACACATGCTTTTATAAAACTAACAATGTGGGAAGAGTAACATTCCTTAAACACCAAGAAATTTTGAGAGAAATCAACCTTTGAGCCCTTAGATGACCAACTTGATAAAACCCTAGCTTGACTTGCTTGAGGGAATTTAGAGAGCCTTTGGAGTGTTTGAGAAGTTACTTGGATTAGTTTCTAAGTTCTAATGACCCCCTAAAGAAGTTATAACAATTTGTGTAAGAGGTAAATAACCAGAGAATACCCTTAACTTTAAAGCAGCAAGAAGTGTCACCTTTGACTACAGGTCAACCCTTGACTCATAGCCATTCCTTACGTCTCGTTACCACAAGTCAAAACCATGGCAGTACCACCAAGGCACCCTACAGTGTTATCCTTATGACTCAATGGCACTACTCATGCTATGAACCTACGACTCGTAGCCAACAAAGAACCCAAATTGGGACTCACATTGGACACCCTACGATTACACTTAACATCTCATCACATATCTTTATGGCTCTTAGTGAGCCACAAGTACTCAGAGCAAAATCAAGACACAAACTAACTTATTTGGTTACGACTCATCTCAACGACTCGTCAGGACACCCTATGACTTATAGGGTCCAGTCGTAATCAAGGCAATGAGCTCAAAGCTCAAGAATTTTTCAAGGGCCAAAATTTGAGGTGTTTCAATTCTCTCCCACTTGGATCATTCGTCCTTGAATGATGGGTCAAGGAAATTATTAGCATGATTTGACTCCATATACCTCTACTTTTATCTTTAACAAAGACAGAAATCAAAGATGCCAAGGAAATCACTCTTTCCTTTAACAAAGTCAGAAAACAAAGCTATTAAGGAATAGACATACCTTAAGCACGATTATTCAGAGTGAAAAACAAGAACGGATACTTGAACTTCATGTAATCTTCGACTTTCCACGTAGCTTCCTTCACCTTTAGGTTCCTCCAAACAACCTTTATCAAATCTACGTCTTTTGTTCGCATCCGACGAACTTGTCGATCCAAGATTTCAATCGGGACTTCCTCATATGATAAGGAATCCAAAATAGCCACCTTTTCTAAAGGAATAACCATTGAAGGATCACCCATGTGCTTTCTCAATATCAAAACATAAAACACCAAATGAATGAAGCTTAAACTAGAGGGCAACTTTATTTCATATGCAACATTACCAACCCTCTTCAATACCAAGTATGGACCGACATAGTGGGGATTGAGTTTCCCCTTCTTACCAAACCACATCACTTCTTTCATAGGAGACACCTTTAAGAATACCCAATCACCAACACTAAACTCTAACCCCTTTTGCCTCACATCCGCATAGGACTTTTGTTGACTTTGGACAGTTTTAAGTCTATCCCGAATCACCTTTACCTTCTCCATTGCTTGGGGAACCAAATTCGGGCCAAATATCTCAGCCTCTCCAACTTCAAACCACCCGATGGGAGACCTACACCTCCTACCATACAAGGCCTCGAAAGGAGCCATACCAATACTAGAATGATAATTATTGTTGTAAGAAAGCTCTATAAGTGGTAAGTGGTTAACCCAGCTACCACCATAGTCAATTACTCAAGCTCTCATCATTTCTTCAAATATCATAATAGTCCTTTTCGCTTGCCCATCCGACTGCGGGTGAAAAGCAATACTAAGTCTCACCTTAGTTCCCAAACCTTTCTTAAGTAACCTGCAAAAGTGAGTGGAGAACTGAGTAGCTCAATTTTACATGATAGCAATAGGCATCCCATGAAACTTCAAAATCACCTAGAGGAACAACTGTGTATAGTTTTCTGCCAAAAAATTAGTTCTCACTAGTAAGAACTGAGCAGACTTAGTCATCCTATCCATGATGACCCAAATCGAATCAAATTGATTTTGAGATCGAGGAAGGCTAGTAACGAAGTCCATATTAATCACCTACCACTTCCATACAGGCAACTCAATTTCTTGATTCGGGTCTCAAGTGCTCAACCTTCACTTGTTGACACACTATTCAATTAGACACAAAATTGGCCACATCCCATTTAATATTACTCCTCAAATAAATCTCCTTAAGATCGTGATACATTTTGGTTGAACAAGGATAAACCATATACCGCGACTCATAAGCCTCATCTAAGATCCTCTGTTGCAACCCATCTATGTTAGGTACATATAATCTTCCTTAGTCCTCAAGATACCATCACCACCAATCTCAAAAGTTGCAACCTTTAGATGACCAACATCTCTCTTAATCTTTAGTAAGATAGGATCCAGTATCTGCTTCCCCTTTATTTCAGTACCAAGAGATGATTGTGCCATCTTTTACACAAACACACCCTTATCATCAGAGTCCAAGAGATGAACTTCATGGTTAGCCAAAAGGTGAATATCTTTCACCAATTTCCGCTTATCCTCATCCATATGAGATAGACTCTCCATGGATAACCTACTAAAAGAATTAGCAACCATATTAGATTTACCTGGGTGGTAGTGGAAACTCATGTCGTAGGCTTTCAGCAACTCAAGCCACCTCCTCTGCTCAGGATTCAACTCCTTCTGGGTGAACATATATTGCAGGCTTTTATGATCAGAAAAGATATCTACATAGGCGTTATACAAATAATCATGCCAAATCTTCAATGCAAAAACCTTAGCTAACAACACCAAGTCATGATTCAGATAATTCTTCTCATAAACTTTCAACTGTCTAGAAGTGTAGGCCACCACCCTACCATGTTGCATCAACATACAACTATGTACCATACAGGATACATCGCAATAAACTATAAAACCATCATTACCCTCAAAAAGGGTCAAAATTGGAGTGGAAGTCAACTTATCTTTCAATTTCTCAAAACTACCCTTACAAGCATCAAATCATAAGACTTTTACCTTCTTTTGGGTAAACTTAGTCAACGGGGCAGCTATAGTCGAGAAACTTTCCATAAATATCCTGTAGTAGTCAGCTAAACCTAAGAAGCTCTAATTATTGATTGGAATCATGGGTCTAGGCCACTTCTTAACCCAATAACTTTTTGTGGATCTATTATTATCCCTTGACTAGAAATAAAATGACCAATATATGTCACAGTATTCTACCAGAACTCGTACTTTGAGAACTTAGCATACAAATACTGATCCTTTAGGTTTTGCAACACAAGGCGGAGGTGATCGGCATGATCCGCCTCTCTTCGAATAGACAAGAATGTCATCAAGAAATACAATGACAAATAAGTCTAAAAATTGATGAAAAACCCAATTCATGAGATCTATAAATATTTTTGGGACATTGGTCAAACCAAAAGACATTACCAAGAACTCAAAATGTCCATAACTCATTTGAAAGGCAGTCTTAGGGATATCCGCCTCCTTAATCCTCAACTGATGGTGCCCAGACCAAAGATCAATCTTGGAAAAGAACTTAACACCCTGGAGCTTATCAAAGAGATCATCAATCCTCGAAAGTGGATACTTGTTCTTCATGGTTCCTTCATTCAGTTAGCAGTAATCAATACACATCCGAAGGGAACCATCTTTCTTACGCACAAAGAGAATAGGAGCACCCCACAAAAATAACCTAGGGTGGATAAAACCCTTGTTTGGAAGATCCTTTAACTGCTCCTTAAGCTTCTTTAACTCAACTGGAGTTATTCTATATGGAGGGATAGAGATGAGATGAGTTTTCGAAACAAGATCAATCCCAAAATCAATCTCCCTATCAAGAAGAACACTGGGAAGATCATCAAAAAGACATCAGGAAATTTATTTACCACAGGGACGGAATGTAAGGAAGGACTCTCCAAGGTAGAATCTTTAACCCATACCAAATGATAGAGAAACCTCTTAGAAATTAATTTTTGGGATCTAAGATACGATATGAACCTTATCTTAGTCACTAGGGAACTACCTTCCCATATAATAACCGGTTCGTCAGCAAAATTGAAGATGATCTTATGGGTCCGCTAATCTAAAGAGCATAGCATGAATGTAACCAATCCTTCCCCCAGTTTGACATCAAAATCAACCATGTCTGACTCTATAAGATTTACCAAAGTTTCTCTACCACCATCAGACACCACACAACCCCTCTATACTTTTCTACCAACCACAGAGTCTCCTACTGGGTCAAAATAGAAAAGGAGTCCAAAATACAATCCAAAATACACTCAAGACCAAAACCAAAATTCACAGCCAAATATGAGGTCACTTAAGAGAGAGTAGAACTCAGATAAAAAAGGCAATACACATCTCGACAAAAGAGTCGCAATATACCAGTAAGGATATTGAGAGATGCCTCAGAGTCTTGTGGGTAGCAAGAACATAAAAGTGATTCTGGCCAGTGCTGGTACCAGAAGAAGAAGCAGCGCCCTTTGGGGAAGGAGCTGATGAAGTGGCAACAAGAATCTTATTTGCCCCTGAAGCAACCTTAGAAGGTTAATTCCTTTGCAAATGACTAGTATGAACATACTTAAAGCATCTATTTCTCTCTTCCTCACAAAAACCACGATACATTTGGCCATAAAATCTTTAAGGAGGATATAAAATAGCTGATTGAGCCCCACTATCCTAAGGCTGGGCACGTTTTGCCCTAAAACCATTACTACTCTGCACACGACTATCACCCGATGATTCAGATAGAAGCACTAGCCATAGACAAGGAACTAGAGTTACCCCACTTTTTCTTAGACCATTTCCCTCCATCTCTACCTCTTTACTGTTGACCTACAACCTGCTCCGACTAGCAAAACTTTTTATTCTGCCTCTCACTCATCTTTACTTGCTATTTCTTTTCTTCCTCCACTTGTTTCATATACACCATAAGTCTAGATATGTCTATATCCTTATTTAACAAGACATCCTTACTTTCCTGAATCAAGTCTCGGGACAACCCGAAAGTGAACTTTCTCATCCTAGCCTTCATGCTAGTCACCAACTCCAGAGCATACCGAGATAACTGATAAAACTTCAAGGCAAACTCCTTGACAGACATCTTGCCTTTTTTCAGGGTTACAAACTCCTCTGCTTTTGCCTTCCTCAACTCCTGAGGAAAGAAGCAGTCCAAAAAAGCACTAGAGAAATTATCCTAGAGTGCAGACTCAATATCATTGCCCTTAAGCTGATCCTACTCTTCATACCATTGGTACGCCAATTTTTTTAGCTGGTAAGCAGAAAACTCCATGCCCTCCACATCAGTTGCATGTATCATGTGGAAGATCTTTTCTATCTCATCAATGAAATACTGAGGATCTTTCTCAACTTTAGAGCTAGTGAAAATAGAATGACTTAATCTTATGAATTAGCCGACCCTAGTGGCCTCGGAGGATGGAGAAACAGAAGCAACTTGCTCAGTCTGAGAGGCCACCAACTAGTTAAGCAAGTGAATTGTCTGGCGAAACTCAACATTAGATAAAACAACCTGGGGTGCCAACGGAAGGATAGGATGAACTAGTGAAGCTCCATCAAGGTAGGCAGAAGTAGCGACCCTAGAACGGGTTTGAACTCCTAGAGTAGGATGAGCTCCATCCACATTATCCTCAGATGGGACAAAATAGTTTCCACAATTATCAAATCTTATTGGAGACATGATCTAAAAGGTGAACAAACAAAAATTTGAGACACAAGATCTTAGACTGCTCAAAACAAAACAATAAGAAAAAGAAATATACATAAATGCCTCATAGCCTCTCCCTTAGAAGCGTAGCGTGCTACACACCATAAATGAGTCTCCACTTGACACAACTTTGTTAGACACCTAATGACACCAAAATAGGATCTGATACCATCTTTGTCATGACCTGAACTAGGGCCTAACCATGATGGTTATCTCAAGTCCTACGTGATCAAAGATCACCTCTACATCAAACTAAACCAGACACAGCACACCCCAAGGTCAAATGAATTCTAAACATATAACAAGATAGGGTGCAATAGCTTAAGAAAGTTTTAATACATGTCTTGACCAGCCAAATGACTGACCGACATCGCCCAATAACCATAGTAGTCTAAATAAAGCCTTCTAAATAATAAATTAAATTGAATACCAACAAAAAATATTGGTACATGCCCCCAATTATAGCCAAAACAAGTTTAAATAGTTTGAGACATAAAAAATAAAACATAAAATGTAGACTTCCAATGTATGGAAGCTCGCCACTTCAATATCAACTTACGAGATAATCCCGAATCCTAAACACTGAGCAGAAAGAGTAGAAGTATGACCAATTTCTATATCACATGGGATACAATGATCGAAGATGGTTAGCAGGGTGAACGCTAGTATGTAACTGATAAGATCCAAGAAATACCTCCTTTAAGATAATGCTACGGTTGTTATCAAAATATAGTAACCCAACTAAGGTTGGGGTTGAATCCCAAGGGAAAACATGGAATTACAGTTATCAAAAGTTATAGTCTACAAGAAGTACTATAAAGTAAATGGGGGATTTGTTTGTAGTAATATCGAGCTAGTAACAATACTAACTTTGGTTGTAATCAATTGTAGGTGAATACTAGGACTTTGTTTCCCCTGGCTTCTCAACTCCGTAGGTTTATCATGCTAAGTAAGACGTGTAGGTGGATCGACTCATCAAGTTTCCATTAAAATAGGATCCATACAAGGAAAAGTACTTGCCATTCGTTGGTTATTAACGGCATCCCAAAAATGTTCGGGTTAAAATATGGCTTTCAAATTAAGTTCCAAATTAGTGGATGCTGCCAACTAATACCTTGCATGTAGAATCGATAAGTTATTTACCTTCTACATTATTTTCGATGAGTAGAAGGATTTCACCTTTTACCTTTTTGAGTCTCAGTATATTGCATTACTAACCCTTATCTTGATTCCAATTAACTATTACCATTTGAGCCTCTAGTTATTAGATGAAAGCTAACCAACTTACTTAGATATTACCTAGTAGCATGGATCCATAGTTAAACCTCATATTACTGTTGGCATTACATTTTTTGAGTCACTACTCCTCTTTTGGAGTAAGCAGCAATATTTAGGCAGGATCCTAACATTTGCACCCACTAAGACAACTATTATATTAAAGATAATGTAATGCATGCCATGGGTATTAATTTTGTTCAACAATCACACTTTTCCTACTTCATCAATCAGCCAGGGTTTGCACAACCCCAGCTATGGTTTTACTAGCTCATAGTTATGATGAAATCAATAACATTCATAATTGAAAGCTTAGATAAATCAGAATGATAAGATGAATAAAAACCCAAAACTGTAACTTGATTAATCAACTGAAGTTAATACAAGGGAATCCCAATAACGAAGATGAATCTTGCAATCAAAATATGTTCTGAGTATCAAAAGTTTGTAACTCCTACTAAAAAGTACATAAATGGTATTTATAGTACATGAGAAAACCCTAAAAATAAGGCCTGAACTAACTAAGAAAAAATAGGGTTGGTGGCCACATGTGGTCTGCACCTGTGGATTGGTCACGGGCACAGGTTATGCCTGTGTGCTAGCTCCAGGCCTAGGTACAGACCTCAGTTACCAGATGGGAAAAATTCTTGCAAGTCAGCTCTTGAGATTTTGGATTTCTGGTACCTACTTTGTGTACCGGCGGTCCGTAGGTCCTAACTACGGTCCGTGGGTTAACTTAGTAAGTTCTAGGAGTCAGTTTTTCAACTCTTCTTCGATTCTTGATCATGCATTGATCATGATCAATCTAGAAAACATCCCGATCATCCATAATGCTCCAAAAAGTATTCAAAAACACCTTTTTCACTTTCTTATGAACTTAGCATCTAAGACATGGTTTCTTGCAAAACATACCCAAAACAGATCATATCTAACAAAAATGCCTCAAAAACTTGTATAGTTTTCTTGTTTTACGTATCGAAAGTGCTATATTTCTATTGAACATCAACACCCTTAACTTAGAATGTTTGTATGTCCTCAGGCAACAAAAACACAACAAAACAAAATGATGCTTAAATAGGAAAAACTAAGCTATTCAAGACGGTCAATCATCACATTAAGTTCAAATCACAACATCCCCCTATCTCAATTTTCAAAACCAACTGTGTATGAATATGAAGCACAACAGTGTGACACAATAGGATCAAGGTATGAGAATTACATTAGCAACAGACAACCACTCATATGTAAAAATTACACTACCCGAACAAGCAAATAGCTGTTAATGTGACTCAAGTTCCCTCACAACAAAGATGTCCCACTAACTCATATGAAATAATATATGTCAATGCAGGGATAGTCAAGAGACACTCACACTCAGCAAAGAAGTTTCAATCAATGTATGTCAAATACCATAGGCTTGCCCTTATTTTCTTTACCTTGGCATTCAAATAGTCAAGTTAGGATCACTATAAGACTTTTCTCGGCTTGTAATGTTGGCTTGGGGGATGGTATGGTACATATGAGCATATAAAGTAACTAAGTCTCCTTGGTACTACACTAATTGTGGGGTTCCACTTACTAACCAAATTCCTTCTTATTCCACCCTTATTTCTCCCTTTTGTTCCTTTATGCATATTCAGGTTGGGTATGGTTTTTTATTCTTTTTTTATTGCTTTTTTCATAATTTTTTTCCTTTTTTTTCTTCCACAACCAGCCCTACTAACTTTTTCTCTTATTTTACCCTTTTTCGTACCCATTTTACACTACGCACCCCTATGATAGCCACCCTTAACTTAGATATTTTGCCTGTGTTGAGGTGCATAATGTCCAAGGAGGACCTAGGTTAAAACAGATAAATGGTAATACAAATAGAGATCAAGGGATATCATTCGCACATGGAAAGTCATTTAGGCTAAAAGTAGACTATAATAAAAAAATGGCCTATGATCCTTTCCTAGCCAACTATCCTTCAACCTAGACAAGACTAACCAAGAACGTTCTGAATTCAACACACAAAGGGAACTAGGTAGTATCTCTCACACATACATAGTACAGAGTCAATATCACCAATTACTACCTATCCAGTTTATGTAATTGTCAGCATATAGTTATCATGTCCCTAATCCTAATACCATAAAAACCATAAAGTTCACACATTTATATATCAACACAGTTCTAAAACACAAATTTTTGAGAGGTATCAAAATCAATCAGAATCTAACTACAGTCCTAAATATTCAAAATCTCCTAATTACACAAAACATCACAAAACAAAATACAATATGCCTAAACATGTTGGATCTACTAGGAATAAAATTCCTGGGAAAAGAGGCACGACAACAAAAACCATAAGAGGACATCAAGACCCACAAGTAGCCCCACCCTTAACTGCAAATCATGTATTTTCCCCAATGGATCAAACAAAAAAAAGAGTTAGGAACATACTTGTGGATCCACTGGTGCAAAGATCCAATGTTAATCACGCAATACAAATACAAAAAAAAATACATTGGGTTGTTTCCCCAGAAGTGCCTGATTTACTATCGATGCACTACGTAATTCCTTAGGTTACTCAGACTTCACCAAGGTCTATCTCAGTATAAACTCTGACTTCTTTTAGGTTTCGCATATAGTGTTTCAGTCACTGCCCATTCACTTTAAATGGGACATCACTATCACTTTTTACCTCAATAACACTATATGGGGACAGCTTAACGATAGTGAATGGTCCAGTCCATCTTGATTTCAGCTTGTCAGGAAATAAGCACAATCTTGAATTATAAAACAAGACCAAATTATTAGGTTTGAATATTCTCTTTTCGATCTTTTTGTCATTGTACAACATCATTTTTTCTTTGTATATGTCTAATCTCTCATAAGGATGGAGTTGAAATTCATCCAACTCATTCACTTTGCTTAAAAATAAGTTCGTTGTATCACGCCATTCAAAATTTAACCTTTTCAATACCCATAGTGTCTTACACTCAAGCTCATCCGATAAGTGGCATGCTTTACCATACACTAGCGGATCTGGAGAGACACCTATGGGGGTCTTATAAGCTTTTTGGTAGGCCCACACTACATTATCTAACTTTTTAGACCAATCTGTCCGATTGGCATTTACAGTCTTTGCCAAGGTGGACTTTATTTCTCTGTTGGAGACTTCCAGTTTCCCACTTTTTTGAGGATGGTAAGGTGTTGCCACCTTATACCTCACACCATATATATCAAGCAGGGCCTTAAAAAGTGGTTATAGAAGTGAGAACCTGTAAGACCCCACAAAATCCTAAGCTTAACTTAGTCCTTTAAAGCTTGGTAAGGGGTCCCAAACTTAAAAAACTTTAGCTAAGTATTCAGACTTAGTGTTATTTTTGCCTTCGTAGTTTAGCAACTCTATTTCACGACTCTCATGACCTTAAAGTAATTATATTTAGGTTGAATCATGATCAAGAATGTCAGTAGGTGAGTTTTTATATTTTTCGGACTTCATTTGAAATACATTTGAAAGCTCAAACTAGTGGGATTGGTGTGATCTTGATGCACTGCATCGCCCATCGTGTTGATTAGTATTTTTTCCCAGCTCCCAATGCAAATTCCAGTGAACCGACATGGACTCAACATAGCATGTTGGCTATTCTGTTGATGCCAACAACACGATGCATTGGTCTGCGTACCGCTAAATTAATTTTTGGTGATTTAAAAGTTGTATCCTCAGGGGTAATTAGGTCTTTTCCCACCTTATGTCAGCCCTCAAAACACCAAATTAAGCTCCTTTAGAGAAAAAATCCTATTATCTTTCTCAAAATTTCTCAAGAAGCAAACCCTAGGATCTCTACTTCAAGATTCAACTTTTATGAACACTCTATCATTCTTTACAAATTTGAATACCAAGGTATGTGAAGTGTTCATCCAAGGGTTTCCTTCCACTCTAGGAGTTCAAGAAACTCTTTCTAAATACAAGTTAATTGATTTCATGGATTTCATGTTGGAACTTGAATGTATTAATGATTATGATATTAATGGTGATCTAATTCCATGATTTGTCCCAAGTTTCATGCAAACTAGTTTAATTGTGAATTGAATTTTGTGAACTACATGTCAAACTCTTGAATTGCAAGTTGAATGTAGAATCCATGATGTTACTATATGTTTATTGATATGTGAACTACCCATGTTCCCCAAGTGTTTGTCAAAATGCTTATATGTTTAGACTAGTCCAAGCATAACATGTTATTATGTGATTTTAATCATGCACAAACTCATGTATAACAAGTGTTTGACAAAAATGTCTAAGTGAATGTATTACTAGCAAGCTAGTACTATTATGCTACTAAAGTCATACAGTGATTTACTTTTCATGCTATCGAGTCCTGGGGTATTTAATACTCGATAATTTTGCTATTTACCCAAAGCTAGTGTCAGTTATAGAATAATCTTAGTCATGTCACGATCAGTAGTACTCTCAGTCAATTACAAAACTCAGGAAAACTCAGTAGACTCAGTATAAGTCCTATCCAGTTCAGTATTTAGTTCAGACCTCAATAAATTTAGTTCGTTAACAAAATTCAGTTGTATTCCACCAGTCAACGAAACTCAGTTAACTCAGTTCAGTTTAGTTAGATAGTATAATCAGTAACAGTTCAGTCAAGCCTAGTATGAACTAGGGATTAGTTCGGTGTCTTTTTAGTTGGAGTAGGATTCCGCACTGAGCGAACCTAAGGATGGGCGCATTTATGCAAGCAGAGAGTTTGACTCTTAGTAGCAATCCCTGTATTGCAAAACTGTATAGCCAGCATAGGCTGAGATATCTTCCTGGCAGACTAGGGTTGATCATCTCATACAGGTTTTCCTGCCAGCGAGGGTTGATGAAAGAAATTTCTATTAGAGAGGGTTAACTCACAGTTGTCTGTACCTGTGGCGTGATACTGACATCCTTCTAACTGGGGTTATAGGTTGGACCCCAATCTATTCACAAAGGGGCATAACGATTAGATGATTACCTCTCATAGTCTTAGTTTCAGTTCTAGTCTCGATATTGAACTCAGTTCAGTTCTACAAAACTAAGACTAGCAGATACAGTCACTCAGTACATTTCTAAAGAATTAGGACTATCAGATATAGTCATTCTGCTATCAGTTATATTTTATCAGTAAACTCAGATATTAGTAAATCAGTAATTCAGAACTCAGTATCCAGTATTATCACGACCTTAGTTATAGTTTATGTATTCATGCATGTGCTCTTATTCAGTTATATTTATGCTATTCAGTTAATATTGTTCATGCATATGAACCCATGCATCTCAGCCTACCTCGCTTAGCATATCGGTATATTCAAAGTGCTGGCACATACCTTTCTTTTGTGCTATGATGTCTTATATAATAGGTGTAGATGTATGGGATCCCGATCATACTTAACAGCCTAGTCCATCAGCAACAGACTAGTAGTGAGTCCTTATTGTTCGAGGACAAATTTATTATTACAGTATTTCAGTAGTCAGAGTTACTTGGGGACTTGTTCCATCAACTTCATGTTTAGACAGTAGAGGCTTTTCAGACTAGAGTATTTTCAGATAGATGTTCAGTTTTAGTATTTATTTTAGATTTGAACCTTATGGAAAGTTTTTGCCTAATTTTTGTATAATTATAGTATTATTATTCAGTTATTGCTGTAGGTACCATTCATGGGTTAGCTCATGGTCCTTAGGGACTATGAGCATCGTGTAGCGTCTGAAGTACTGACTCGGGGCATTACAAACTAGGTATCAGAGCCTAAGGTTCAACAAAGTCCTAGGAAGTCTGAAAGCCACATCTAGTAGAGTCTTATGTATGGGTGTATAGTGCGCCACACTTATGGACAGGAGGCTATGAGATGTTTTAGGAAAAGTTTCCCTTCTTTTAATATTCATATCGTGCAAGCAAGTCAAACTCTTAGTCTAATTTATTCTCTCATTTTCATTTATAGAATATGCCTCTAAAAATACTAACAAAAGGAGAACCTAAAATCAGTTAGCACGTCAACCTATTCAAGAAAATCCCCTAGATGAACATGTCTCCCACGCTGAATTCAGAGCATTTTTCACCACCCTATCTCATTCTGTGGCAGCCCAGAATAAATGCCCTGCTACTATTTTGGCCATCTTAGTCGCCAATACTACTACATCCAGGATTCAAGATTTCACCCGAATGAACTCTCCATCTTTTATCGAGTTAAAGTCAGATGATGACCCACAGGAATTCCTTGATCAGGTGCAAAAGATTATAGATATTATGGGGGTGACAGCTAGTGAGAGTGTCAAGTTAGCTGCATATCAATTGTAGGATGTGGATCACTCATGGTTCAAATAGTAGAAAGCAAAGAGGGGTGCAGATGCAGGGCCCATAGAATGGGAGGAATTTGCTATTGCTTTTCTGGATAGGTTCTTTCTACTAGAGTTGAAGGAGCTGAAGGATTTGGAATTTATAAATTTGAGACAGGGCAACATGACGATACAAGAGTCTTCTTTTAAGTTTACTCAGTTAGCTGGATATGCCCCTCATGTGGTAGCAGATAGCAGAGCAAAGATGAGTAAATTTGTCTTAGGGGTGTCTAGCAGTATAGTTAAGGAGTGTAGGACCACAATGCTGATTAAGGAGATGGACATATCCAGGCTTATAGTTTATGCTCAGCAGATAGAGAAGGCTAAGAATAGAGAGAAGGAGAGAGAGAACTAAAAGTTTCAACTTCGCTTAGCCTAAGTCAGAGGGTGGTAATCGTTCTTTGTTCTGCCCAAAATCCTTAGCCCCAGCTGCATCCTCAGCCAGTGCTCTCATGCCAAAATTCAAAGACGGTAATAGAGGTAGGGCATCAGGCCCTAAAACCTACAGTAGTGTTAGCAATGCCCGAACAAATTCTCACTGCCAGAAGTGTGGCAGAAACTATTAGGGTGTCTACAGAGATGGCAGTGACGCATGTTTTGGATGTGGCAAGGCATTCCACAGAGTTAGACAGGGTCCTCAAGTGAGATGCAGAGTCTACATAACTGTCCTTCAGCTCAGTCTGGTCTCCCAAATCAGCAGGGTACCGCTTCTTGTGCCACCAGTGGGAAATGCCCAAATAGGTCTATACACTTTAGTCCCGATAGGATCAGGAAAGTTCTCCTGATGTGGTCATTGGTTTGTTACAAGTTTATCATTTAGATATTTATGCGTTGCTAGATCCAGGAGCTTCTTTGTCTTTTGTAACTCCTTATATAGCTGTTGACTTTGGAGTCAGTCCCAAAATTCTAGAAGAGCCATTCTTAGTCTTTACCCTAGTGGGTAAATCTATTATAGCCCGATGGGTATACAGGAACTGTCCGATTATGGTATCTCAAAAAATCACTTTGATAGACTTAGTCGAATTAGATATGACCAATTTTGACATCATTCTCGGCATGAATTATCTTCATTCTCGCTATGTCTCAGTCGATTGCAGAAATAGAATTGTCCAGTTTTATTTGCTGAATGAGCCCATCCTAGAGTGGAGGGGTAGTACTTCAGCACTCAAGGGTCATCTTGTTTCCTTTCTAAGGGCAAGAAAAATAATATCTAAAGAATATGTCTACCATCTCGTTCAAGTCAAGGACTCTAGATCAGAAGCCCCTACTCTTCAGTTAGTATTAGTAGCATGTGAATTCCCAGACGTGTTTCCCAAAGATCTTCCTAGAGTTCCTCCCAAAAGGGAAATTGACTTCAAAATAGACCCTACTCCAGATACTCAGCCCATATCTATTTCGCCATACAGAATGGCACCTACAGAACTCAGAGAATTAAAAAAACAATTGAAGGATCTCCAAGATAAAGGATTCATCAGACCCAGTGTGTCTCACTAGGGCGCACCAATTTTATTCAAGTGTAATAAAGACGGTTCTCTCAGAATATGTATTGACTACCGTTATTTGAATAAAATCATGGTCAAGAACAAGTATCCCCTTTCCAGAATCGATGACTTATTTGACCAACTTCAGGGGACAATTACTTTTCTAAGATAGACCTCAGATCAGGCAATCATCAGCACAGAGTTAGAGAATGTGACATTCCAAAGACAGAATTCAGAACTCATTATGGTCACTTCAAATTCTGAGTTATGTCATTTGTTCTTACTAATTAGCCAGAAGCTTTAATGGACTTGATGAACTATGTGTTCAAGCAGTACTTGGACATGTTCATTATAGTCTTCATAGATGACATTCTTATCTACTCCCACAGTGAGCATGATCATGCAGACCATCTCAAAATAGTATTACAAGCTCTCAGAAATCATCAGCTATTCGCCAAATTTAGTAAGTACGAATTTTGGCTAAGGTAAGTAGCTTTCCTCGGCCATATCATTTTCAGTGAGGGCATTAGAGTTGATCCCCAAAAGACCAAAGTGGTAAGAAACTTTCCCAGACCCATCTCTCCAATAGATATTAGTAGTTTCTTAGGTTTGGCTCGCTATTACCGATGGTTTGTTAAGGGATTTTTGTCTATTGCATCCCCTATGTCTAGATTAACTCAAAAAAAGGTCAAATTCCAGTGGTCAGGTTCTTGTCAGAAGAGTTTTCAGGAGTTTAAGACTCGACTCACTACAGCCTCAGTTTTGACTCTACCAGATAGTTCAGACAGATATGTGGTATATTGTGATACTTTCAGGGTTATTTTGGGGTGTGATTTGATGCATAGAGGTACGGTCATAGCCTACGCCTCTAGACATCTTAAACTCTATGAAAAGAACTATCCTACTCATGATCTTGAGTTAGCAGCAGTAGTATTTGCCTTAAAGATTTGGAGGTACTACTTGTATGGTGTGCCCATCGATGTTTTCACTAACCATAAGAGCCTACAGTATGTGTTCTCTTAGAAATACCTAAACCTCTTTCGTAGAAGTTGGTTGTAGTTGTTGAAGGACTATGACATGAGTGTCCTATATCATCTGGGTAAAGCCAATGTAGTGGTTGATGCTTTTAGTAGGATGTCTATGGGTAGTATTGCTCACGTGGATGATGGTAAGAAGAAGTTAGCTTAATAAGATCATCAGCTTTCCCGACTAGGTATTCTCTTAGTCGATTCAGTAGAAGGTAGTGTATGGGTGCAGAGTAGTTCAGAATCATCTCTGGTTTCTGAGGTAAAGGAAAAGCAAGATAGAGATCCCAACCTAGTTAAGTTTAAAGAATCAATCAAAGATCAGAAGATAAAGGTTTTATCTGAAGGGAGAGATGATGTATTGTGTTGTTAGGTTCGGCTATGTGTTCTAGGTATAGATGACCTGAGATAGCGGATTCCTGCAGAAGTGCATGGTGCGCTTTACTCTATTCATCCATGGGCCACTAAGATGTACCATGATTTGCAGGGATCTACTAGTGGAGTGGGATGAAGAGGGATATTGCAGAGTTTATAGCCAAGTGCTCAACATGTCAGCAGGTTAAGATCAAGCATCAGAAGCCTAGTGGGGCTATGCAGAAGCCTAGTATTCCTACTTAGAAGTGGAAAGAAGTAAACATGGACTTTGTGATGGGTTTGCCTCGTACTCATCATTAGCATGATTCAGTTTGGGTCATTGTAGACAGGATGACCAAATCATCTCATTTTTACCAATCCATACCTCTTATTCATCCGAGGACAATGCCAAGCTATATGTTAGAGAGTTGGTCTGATTACACGGAGTTCCATTATCTATTATCTCAGATAGAGGTACGCAGTTCACCTCTCATTTTTGGAAAGCCTTTAAAAAGGGTCTTGGTACGCAAGTTTGTCTTAGTACAGCTTTCCACCCTCAGACAGATGGTTAAATAGAAAGGACCATTTAGACTTTAGGTTGCGGGCTTGTGCGATAGACTTTAAAGCTATCATTCCAAAATTCAGATGGCTCTATTTAAGGCTCTATGGGAGGAGATATAGGTATCCCATTGGTTGGTTTGAAGTGGGAGAGGCAACAGTAGTATGGCCTGACTTGGTATTTGACACCTTAGGGAAAGGTTAGTTAATCAGGAAAAGGCTTAAGACAGATCAGAGCCGACAGAAATCATACGCAGATGTGCGAAGAAAGGATCTCAAGTTCGAGATTGGTGATTATGTTTTTGAAAATCTATCCTATGAAAAGAGTGAAGAGGTTTGGCTAGAAGGGAAGCTCAGTCCCCAATATATCGGTCCTTACCGAATTCTTAGCCATTTCGGAAAGGTAGTTTATGAGCTTGAGTTTCCTTCAGACTTAGCTTCAGTGCATCCAGTGTTCCATGTCTCCTTGCTTAAGAAGTGCATAGGTGACCCAGCAGTTGTAGCCCCTATTAAGGGCCTATATATTCAGAACAGTCTCTCTTATAAAGAGGTCCCAATCAAAATCCTTGACTATCAGAGTCGCAGACTGAGGAATAAAGAATCCCCTCTAGTCAAAATTCTTTGGTGGAATCAGTCCTTTGAGGGAGCTACTTGGGAAGTAGAGGCAGATTTGTGAACCAAGTATCCTTACCTCTTCTCCACAAACTCAGACTCAGCCTAAGGTAACAGTTTTTTCTTGAACTTACTCAGTTCCATGCTTAGATTTTCCTTTATTATCTTGGTACTAGTTACCATTTCATATTCAATTGTGACTTCATGCATCAGATATGCATGTTCATCATGAGAAACTCAGCTTATAGCAATCCCAGTCATACATTCTTGAATCATGTTCAGCTAGGTACTCATGCATCAGATATGCATGTTCAGTCCGAAGTTTCAGCATATCAGTAGTGTCAGTTAGGAAATCATGTTGCAGTTGTGCATATCTAGTATCTAAGTTCAGTCTATCAGTATTCCCAGCTTAGTCAGTCTTATTCGAGAATGAATGATTCCAAGGGGTCCTAGACTTAGAAAACTTTAGCGAAGTAATCAGACTTAGTGTTATTTTAGCCTTCACAGGTTGGCGACTCTATTTCATGACCCTCATGACATTAAAGTAATAATATTTACGTTGAATCATGATCAGGAATATCAGTAGGTGTTCTCACACATGTTTCAGATTTTTTGGACTTTGTTTGGAACATGTTTGAAAGCTCAAACCAGTGGATTGACGCGATCTCGATGCACCGCATCGCCCATCATGTTGATGAGTACTTTTCCCCAGATCCCAGTGCAAATTCTAGTGAGCCAACGTGGACTCAACGTAGTGCTTTAGCAATCGTGTCGATACCAATGACACGGCACATCGGTCTGTGCGTTGCTAAATTAGTTTTTGGTCATTAAAAAGTTGTGTCCTCAGGGGTAATTGGGTCTTTTTCCACCTTATGTCAGCCCCCAAAACACAAAATTAAGCCCCTTTAGAGGCAAAATCCATTCATCTTTCTCAAAATTTCTCAAGAAGCAAACCATAGGATCTCTAATTCAAGAGTCAGCCTTCAAGAACACTCTATCATTCTTCACAAATTTGAATACCAAGGTATGTGAAGTGTTCATCCAAGGGTTTTCTTCCACCCTTGGAGTTCAAGAAACTCTTTCTAAATACAAGTTAATTGATTTCATGGATTTTAGTTGGATCTTGAATGTATTAATGATTATGATGTTAATGGTGATCTAATTCCATGATTTTTCCAAAGTTTCATGCAAACTAGTTTAATTGTGAATTGAATTTTGTGAACTACATGTCAAACTATTGAATTACAAGTTGAATGTAGAACCCATGATGCTACTACATGTTTATTGATATATGAAATACCCATGTTCCCCAAGTGCTTGTCAAAATGCTTATGTGATTAGTCTAGTCCAAACATAATAATTTATAGTGTGATTTCAATCATGCACAAGCTCATGTGTAACAAGTGTTTGACAAAAATGTCTAAGTGAATGTTTTATAAGCAAGCTAGTACCATTATGCTACTAAAGTCATGCAGTGATTTACTTTTCATGCTATCGAGTCCTGGGGGTATTTAATACCTGACAATTTAGCTATTTACCTAGAGCCAGTGTCAGTTACAGAATAATTTCAGCTATAAAATAATCTCAGTCATGTCATGATCAGTAGTACTCTTAGTCAGTTACAGAACTCAGGAAAAACTTAGTAGAGTCAGTATCAGTCTAGTCTAGTTCAGTATTTAGTTCAAACCTCAATAAATTCAGTCAGTTAACAGAATTTAGTAGTATTCCATCAGTCAATAGAACTCAATAAACTCAGTTCAGTACAGTTAAAAAGTATAATCAGTAACAGTCCAGTCAAGCCTAGTATGAATTAGGAATCAGTTCAGTGTCTATTCAGTTTGGAGTAGGATTTAGCACCGAGCGAACCTAGGGATAGGGTCATTCCTTCCAACAGAGGGTTTGACCCTTAGTAGCAATCCCTGCATTATAGAACTACATAACCAACATAGGTTGAGATATCTTCTTACCAGACTAGGGTTGATACATCTCATACAGGTTTTCCTACCAGCAAAGGTTGATAAAAGAGCTTCCTGTCAGAAAGGGTTAACTCGTAAGTGTCTTTACCCGTGGCACGGTACTGACACCCTTCCAACTAGGGTTATGGTATTGACACCCTATAGGTTTTCCTATTCAGAAAGGGGCATGTCAGTTAGATGATTAGCTCCCACAGTCTCAGTTTCAGTTCTAATCTTGGAATAGAACTCAATTTAGTTTACATAATCAGGATTCTTAGATATAGTCACTCAGTTTAGTACGAAACTCAGTACAGTTCCACAGAATCAGGACTGTTAGATTCAATTATTCAGCTATCAGTTAACAGTATCAGTAAACTCAGATATCATTAAATCAGTAATTTAGAACTTAGTATCCAGTGTTATCACAATCTCAGTTACATTTTAATTATTCATGCATGTACTCTCATTTAGTTATACTCATGTTATTCAGTCAATATTGTTCATGCATATGAACCTGTGCATCTCAGCCTACCTCACTTAGCATACCAGTACATTCAAAGTACTGACACATACCTTTCTTTTGTATTATGATGTCTTATATCATAGGTTCAGACATATGGGCTCTCGATCATACTTAGCAGCCCGATCCATTAGTAGAAAACTAGTGGTGAGTACTCATTGTTCGAGGATAGATTTATTATTATAATATTTCATTACTCAGTTTATTTTAATAGTTGAAGTTAGTTGGAAACTTGTCCCATCAACTCTATGTTCAGATAGTAGAGGCTTTTCAGACTAGAGTATTTTCAGACAGATGTTCAGTTTCAGTATTTATTTTAGATTTGAACCATATGGCAAGTTTCCACCTAATTTCCGCATAATTTCAGTATTATTATTCAGTTATTGTAGAAGGTACCAGTGATGGGTTAGCTTTTGGTCCTTTGGAACTATGAGCACCATGTAGCATTTAGGGTACCGACTCGGGGCGTTACAGAACCACTATCACTAATAATTTCATGTGGAGTGCCAAATCTAGAGTAAATATTTCTCTTTAGAAAAATGGTGACACTTCTTTCTTCATTATCTGGGAGTACAACTGACTCCACCTATTTTGATACATATTCGACCGCTACCAAAATGTATCTCATGCCATTGGAGCTCACAAAAGGACCCATAAAATCAATCCCCTACACATCAAACATCTCCAACTCTAGAATTGGTGTCAAGGGGAGTTTATAGCATCGAGAAATATTTCTTAGGCGTTAACATTAGTCAAAGGCCTGTGCAAAATCATGAGCATCCTTGTAGATTATGGTCTAGTAAAACCCACACTGTAGGATCTTATGGGTTATCCATGTACCACTATGATGACCCCCAACTGGAAATGAATGAAAAGCATCTAGAATACTTATCATCTCCACCTCTGGAATACATCTTTAAATTACACCATTGGCACAAACCCTAAATATATATGGCTCATCCCAAGAGAATTTGTTACATCATACATAAATCTCCATCACTGCTGGAAGGATAAATCTTTTAGAATGAGATCGCTTGCCAAGTAGTTGGAAAAATCAGCAAGCCAGGGGATCAAATCATCATCTATCTCAAGATTATCCCCTATTCTCTATATAGTCTCATCCTCAAGTCTAGATAAATGGTCTGTAACTTGTGTAATGCCCCAAAAATGGACCTGAGACATTACACGGTGCTTAGGACCATAAGTGATCCCAAGCTAACCTTTCTACTAGTATAGCTCATAAGCAACTGAATGAAATATATAAATATGAATGAAATAATTAGAAGATAACTCTTTTCTGAATCTGATTAATACCAAACTAAATTAAAATAAGTACAATTCCTCTATTAAAAACAAAACTGGAATCAAATACCTTAACTTTACTGACTGTCTATGAAGCCTCTACTAGTATTGACTTTAGGTAGCTGGGACATGACCCCCAACTATCCCAAATCAATACAACTAAATAAATAAAAAATAAAATACTACTCAAACTATATGATTGACTCGAGCTCTTGAATCAAGAGGACTTGGCACCTGCTGACTGGAAGCTATAAACTATTTGAATATGGTATGAGTGCTACAACTGAACTGATACCTATATTATGAGATAATGTAGTACATATACATATATGTGGATCAGTACGTTGAGGATGTACTGATTATATGGGGGTGAAATGTATGAATCCCATGAACATATATCTATATAAATTGTATGAACCTCTCTTCATTATAATGACATCTCTTGGTTTCAAACTTGAGAAGTGATCCCATGAACACCACTTGTCTGAACAGGAAAGTGGATGTTGGAAAAGTAGATGATTCACATGAAATCGATAGATTTACTATTTGGGTTAAGGGTTAATGCCCCAACGGGATCAACCCTCATGAGAATTCTATTGATTAATGCATTAATCCTTTAAGTTCGAAAGAAGTAACGGGTAAAATACCCTTTAGGTTGAGAAACAAGTGGGTAAATCCTTAGAATTCAATACTTCTTGCAATTGAAATCATAAGTTAGAAATTGACCACAGATTCACAACCCTAACTGCTTGAATGTCTTAGTGAGCATAACCCTAGTTATCTTACTCTCATTGAAGTTATATTTGCATTACCTCTCAGTAGCTAGAACTCAGTGTGATACAAGAGTGAAAGAATAGTACTAACACATTAAAACCCCCTTTATCCCGGAACCTTAGATCAACAATCCATTAAAAATCAACTTACTTAGTTCCACGAGTATTCCTTGTGGGATTCGACCTCAACCATTATTGGGTTCTATATTTGACAACGACCGCTTACACTTTCATAAGAAAATTGTAATTTTGGCATATAAAATTTTAGCGCCGTTGCTGGGGAATAGAGTTGTCAATTAAGTTTGTGATTGTTAATTGACCTTTGGTCAAAGTTTTCCAAATTTTACTTTTGTTTTTTGTTTTTATTCTGTGTAGGGTAGTTATTATGTATTTCAAGTACACGTAGATTGGGTGCACCATTATTATCAATACATCTGGAGTGACAGTTAATTGGCAGGATGACAGACCTCCAAGATACTGAAAGACTAGTTGCTCTGGCTAGAGCTTAAATTAATTATTAGAATGACGCCCAGCAGGCACATCATCCTAATCCTGATGATGATGATTTGGGCGTTGATGATTTTTTAGATCCTGTTAACCCAAGGCGTGTAGAGAATATGGCTTCACCAGTGAATTGGAATGTAAATAAAAATCATGCCTTTAGGATGAGGTAGGGTCAACAACCTATATAGTTTGATCTGAATGACGACAAAGATGGAATGGATGGAGCAGGTGAAACTGGAGCAATCATTCCTCCACCTTTAGCACCTAGATATAAATTCAATATTACTAGTACAATGATTCAACTCCTTCATCTTAAGGGGTTGTTCGATGGTCTTCTCAGAGATGATCCAAATATACACTTAGTGAACTTCATCACCATTTGTAAGTCTTTTAATAACCTAGGAGTGGCCTAGAATGTTATTCGCCTGTGGTTATTTCCATTGTCTCTATCTGAAGAGGTAACACTGTGGATTAATAGGCTGACTCCCGACTCTATCACCAATTGGAGGCAGTTGAAAGAGGCTTTCATAGATAGGTTCTTTCCATCATCCAGGAGGGTACAGTTGAGGGATAAAATTAGTAACTTCTGATAGCTTCCCACTAAAGCTCTTTATGAGACCTGGGAGATGTTTAAAAAGAGGCTGATGCGATGCCCATGATGGATATTCATTTGATGAAGACTCTTTATCGAGCTTTGAACTCTATTATAAAGCCAGTCGTGGATAATACTGCAAGAGGGTCGTTTGTTGACCTTAATTTTCCAGAGGCTTTGGAAATTCTTGATTAGATGACTAAACATAGTAGAGCTTGGCATACCAAGGATTCTATGGTAGTAAGCCCTACTGTGTCTGGTGGTATGACTGTAGAGTAATACAAGAAGGAGGAAAAACGTGACCAAGATATGGCACACTTGAAGACATAGATGGAATTACTGACTAAGCATCTATTATTTGGAAAAATAGAGAAGGTAAAAGCTGTTGCATCCCAGGGAAGAGCTGACTTTGATTCGGAAAAAGAGGTGAACTATCTAAATAAATAGAGGGGTTTTTGAGCTAATAGCCAAGGAAATCAAGGTTGGAACTATTATGACAAGGCTGGTTACAAGGATAGAGATCAAGGGAACTGGAAGAACAAGAATGATAGGAGTGGACTATATGTACCTCCTAGAAGCAGAGATAACGCTGCAACTAGCTCGGGCAAGATATTCATAGAGGACATGATGGAGAAATTATTAAAAGGGGTTGAGACTACCAACTATGGGGTGACTACTATGAAGAGTTATTTATATTCTATAAGTCAATTGGTAAACTCACACTCTACTTTTATCAAACAGTTGGAGCAGCAGATGAGCCAACTCTCAATAGCATTGAATCATAGAAAGAGTGGAACTTTTCCAAGTGATATAGTTTAGAACCCTCGAAATAATGGCTCTTACATGGCATCACCACACAAAATGAAAAGGTATTACCGGGCCCTTTTGTAGGCAAAGTTGCTATTGAAGAGGTGATCAAAGAAGATGTTGAGCTTGAAGAAAGTAATCCTGTGGAGTCCAAGAAGTAGGATGACATTGATGTTCCTTCTAATTATCAGTTGCCTGATGAATTGGAAAAAGGGGAAGACAAGAAAAAGAAAGCAGTGGTGACCTCTCTACCAAAACCACCGCCTCTCTTTTCTCATAGATTGAAGAAGAAGGTTGATGATACAAAATTTGGAAAATTGATGGTCAGGCTTAATCAGTTGATGATCGATTTGCCATTAGTGGAGGCATTGTAATAAATGCCCGAGTATGCAAAGTTCATTAAAGATCTTGTCACAAAGAAGCGGATGATTAGCTATGAGCCGATGGACAATCTCCATCATTGTGGTGCTATTTTCACAAGGTCTTTGGTGCAAAAGAAGGCAAACCAGGGAGAATTTACTATCCTGTGCACTATTGGTTCTATTGATTTTACAAGGGCTCTAAGTGATTTGGGAGCTAGTATAAACTTAATGTCGCTTGCTGTGTATAAGAAATTGGGTTCGGGGGATCCTACTCCCACAAACATGAGGCTAGTTATGGCAAACAGGTCTGTGAAGCGGCCTGTGAGGATTCTACATGACATATTAGTGAAGGTGGCTAGTTTCATATTTCCAGCAAATTTTGTCATTCTCGATTGCGAGGTGGATTTCGATATGCCCATAATCTTGGGTTGACATTTTCTTATAACCGAGAATGTACTTATTGATTTAAGGGTATATGAGCTACTATTTAGGCTAAATGATGAGGTAGTTTGATTTGATGTATGCCAATCCATAAAATAGCATAAATATATAAGCGTATTCTCTATTGTGGATGTCTATTATGAAGAGGAGCAGGAAGTGCCTATAGAAAAAAATTATTGTGGAGACTTTAGCCACTGTATTGATGAATTTTAATCATGACAATATCAAAGATTATGAGGAGACTGTGTGTGCCTTAACGGGCATGGGGTCTTATCTTTATGCACCCAAGAAGTTGGATTTGGACTTGAAAAATGTCCAAGTCCACCTACTAAGCCTTCTATAGAAGAGCCACCTACCTTGGAGCTGAAACAGTTGCTCGGCCATTTGAGGTATGTGTTCCTGGGCAGTGGGAATACACTACTTGTTATTATTGTGGCTAACCTGGGTGAACAATAGGTGGAATCCCTCATCTCTGTTCTTAAGAAATATAAGAGGCCTATTGGTTGGACGACTGCAGATATCATCGGCATTCATCCCTATTTATGTACACATAAGATTCAACTAGAGGATGATTGTGTCCCGACTATTGAGCACTAGCATTATCTAAACCCACCTATACAAGAGGTGGTGAAGAACAAAATCATCAAGTGGCTAGACGCAGGGGTGGTGTACCCCATTTAAGATAGTAAGTGGGTGAGTCCTGTTCAGTATGTGCCCAAGAAAGGGGGTATGACAATTGTGGCTAATGATAAAAATGAGTTGATCCCACTCAGGCTTGTTACTGGGTGGAGGGTGTGTATGGATTACAAAAAACTTAACTCATTGACACTAAAGGACCACTTCCTAATGCTTTTTGTGGATCAGATACTTGATCAGCTAAAGGAAAGAGGTTGGTACTATTTCTTAGATAGATATTATGGTTACAACTAGATTTCTATTGCTCTTGAAGATCAGGAAAAGACAATATTCACTTGCCCATATGGTACGTTTGCTTTTAAGTGAATGCCTTTCGGCTTATGTAATGTACCCGCCACTTTTCAAGTGTGTATGATATTGATATTTTTTTATATGGCTGAAGACACCTTGGAGGTGTTTATGGATGATTTATCAGTTGTCAGTGATTCTTTTAAGCTCTGCTTGCTGAATCTTAGTCAGGTGTTGCAGCAGTGTGAAGAGTTCAACCTTGTCCTTAACTGGGAAAAATGCCACTTCATGGTGAAGGAAGGCATTGTTCTTGGTCACAAAATTTTGGCTAAAGGAATTGAGGTTGATAAGGTAAAGGTTGAAGTGATTGAGAAACTGCCTCCCCCTATCTCAGTCAAAAGGGTACATAGCTTTCTCGGTCATGCGGAGTTCTACCGCGGATTCATAAAGGACTTCTTGAAGATTGTAAACCCGCTTTGCATACTTTTGGAGAAGGAGTCTAAGTTCACTTTTGATGATGACAGCAGTAAGACATTTGAATGTCTTAAACTGAAACTAGTGGAGGACCCAATTATTAATGCTCCTGATTGGACAAAACCATTTAAAGTTATGTGTGATGCCAGTGGAGTGGCACTTGGAGCTGTTCTTGGCAAAAAGAAAGAGATGTTGTTCCATCCGATATATTATGCAAGCAAGGCCTTGAATGGGTCCCAAAAAAATAATACCGTGACTGAGCAGGAACTTCTAGCAGTTGTGTATGCTTTTGAGAAGTTTCAGGCATATTTGTTGGGTTCCAAGGTAGTGGTGCACACTGAAAACTCTGCCTTGAGATACTTAATGGTAAATAAGGACACTAATCCAAGGTTGATCCAGTGGGTATTGCTACTTCAAGAATTTGACTTTGAAGTCAACGATCAAAAGGGATGTGAGAATCAAGTAGCAGACCTCCTATCTAGACTTGAAGGCGAGCAAGCAGTCAAGGATGAGCTAGATATTGATGATCCTTTTTAGAAGAAAAAATATTGGTTGTAGTGCTCGAAAAAGTACCTTAGTATGCTGACTTCACAAACTAAGTGGTAAGTGAAGTAATGTCGGAGAATATTTCCTTTCATCAAAAAAATCTCTCCATGATGTGACACATTATTTCTAGGATGAGCCGTATCTGTTTCGGCGGTGTGTGAATGACATTATTTGGCGTTACATCCCAGAAGTAGATATGTTGAGTATACTAGAAGCCAGTCATGCTTCCCCAGTTGGAGGTCACCATGCAGGTGATAGGACTGGAAGAAAGGTACTTCAAAGTGGCTACTATTGGCCCTCCTTGTTCAAAGATCCCTACGAGTTCATGAAGAGATGTGACCAATGTCAAAGGCAAGGGTCCATCTCAAAGCACCATGAGATGCCAATGTCTAAAATCCTGGAGGTAGAATTATTTGATATCTGGGGCATTGATTTCATGGGGCCCTTCGTGAGCTCATTTGGGATGAAGTACATATTAGTTATTGTTGACTACATGTCAAAATGGGTTGAGGCACAGGCTCTAGTGGATAATGAAGGAAAATGGGTTGTTGCATTCTTAAAGAGAAACATCTTCTCTCGCTTTGGGGTACATATACCATCATAAGTTATGAAGGATCACAGTTTTCCAACAAGATGTTCAAAGCTGCCTTGGGAAAATATGATGTCAAGCAACACGAGGTGGCTACCCCATACCACCCACAGATAAGTGGGCAGGTGGAAATCTTTAATCGGGAAATAAAAGTTATCCTTGCCAATACTGTAAATGCTAGAAGGAAAGAATGGTCTAGGAAGCTAGACGATGCCTTATGGGCATATAGAATAGCTTTCAAGATACCGATTGGCATGTCACCATACCAATTGGTTTATGGCAAGGTGTGTCATTTGGCGATTGAGCTGGAGCATAAAGCATTGTGGGAACTGAAGCGGTTTAATTTAAACTGGAATGAGACAATGGATATGAGACTGGGGTATTTGAATGAGATGGATGAGTTCTATCTCAGAGCTTATAAAAGAGTTGACTTGTACAAGGAAAGAATGAAGAAGTACCATTACCGTAGAATTAAAAAGCAAGATTTTTAGAAAGGTGACTTAGTGCTCCTCTTCAACTCCCGACTCAAGCTTTTTCAAGGTAAGCTCAAATCCAAATGGTCTGGCCCATTTAGAGTTAACCAATTCTACTCATCTGGAGTAGTAGAACACGAAAATGAAGACAGAAGTGTCTTCAAGATTAATGGGCAGTGTGTGAAACTATATATCGGTCAACATTATTACAATCTATATCGATGAAGTCTGAGTAATTGAGATAACTGAGTAGTACAATGACAACAAATCAGGTGCTAGTGGGAGGCAACCCACAGTGTGTTGTGTACAACATTAGTTTAAGTTATTTTCTTATTTTGTGCAATCTAAAGGGTTTGTGTAAGTGTGCAGTTCTGACAGTGCAGGAAAAGAAAAGCTGATAGAAGTTAAGGTGACTGATGGATTAACCAATGGAGCATCACTACCTCGATTAACCATCGCGAGAATCATCATAACAAAGGCCAGAAACTAGGTTGCTGGAAAAGTAGCGATAGGTCGGCCGACTGACCGTCATAAGTACGAGGGATCGTCGTCCCAGCCATCGCCAATGAGTCACAAGGTAAGTCACCAGAAAATGGGCGACGGGTCACCAGACGGACCATCGTACATGCGATGGGCTGTCGCTTAAATCGTCGTACTTAACCCTAGTTTAATCAGTCGGGTCGGATCAAATTAAATTGTCGAATATTTCATTCTTATCCGACCCAAAAATTTTTAAAAGGATAATTCTAAGTGGTTAAGTAACACCCCAACTATTCAAGTGCCTAAGACTATTTAGTTTCCATGCATTCAACGTATCTGAGACTTTTTATTCTCTTATTAAACTTTTTCTCTTCCCTCTCCCATCTATTTAAACATTATCTCTTCTTTGTTTTTCTCTATCATAAGCAAAGAAAAGTTCTTCACAAAAGTAAAGTTCCATCTTCTGTCCTATGTTTAGTGTGAAAGTCTGAATAGTGATCAAGTACTGTAACACTAAGGTATGATCTCTTTATCACTTTCTATTTTATTCAACACTAAGAATAAAGAAAGCATGTGAAGGCTTAATGTTTAAACAATTCTCTTTAATCTTGATTGATTCTTTGTGGGTCTGACTAAGTCGAAACTTGGTAAATACTGTCCTGGGTGAAGTCTGAGTAGCCCATGGACCAAAAATGGCAAAATTAGTAATGTATTATTGATTAAAATGCCATAAAAATCATGTTTAAATGAAGTGTACGCATGGTGTTCGACAAAATGCCAAAATAAGGTCTGAATTTGAAAATTATAGGCGACGTCTTGTGCGACGGACCATCGGACAACAAACGACCCATCTTCTTAAGCCGTTGCAGAGTTCCCAGACTTGAAGTTACTAGAATTGACCTGATGGTTGGGGTCAATGGACCGTCGTAGACCCGATGGACCGTTGCCCTACTCGTCTCTGGTTGAAAACTTTTTTGTCTTCTGGTTTAAGTTTGTAAACTGATAAATATCTCACTTACAGGTGATATATCAAAAAAACTGCCACTAACCAGAGGTAGGGTTAAAGTCCAAAGGTCCAGGCCAGAACCATTATAGGATTCGGATGCACCAGTTTACAATACCCGGCAAATACGCCAGATGGTTACTTCATCCTCCTATTTTGAAGAGGAAGGTGATAGCAGTAGCAGTAGCAGCTCGACCTAGAGCCCGGGTGAGAAAGGGGTTAAAACATCTAACCCCATCCAAGTAGAGGTTTCAGAATAGGAAGACCCAAACTTGGTTTGGAACAAGGATCCACAACTGCGGGAAGCTATCAGATGGCAGGTTGAAGGAGCTCGGAAATACTTTTACAAAGGGCTTGAGAAAACTGACAGGTTGGAAATAAAGAGGCCTATTTTCAAATAATATTAGATTGTGACTACAACTCTACACGAGTATCCATAACTTGAGCGTCGATTAAATGAATATGAGTTAGCATGGATGAGTCGACCACTCGGATCATATCAACCAAATCTGGTTCATGAATTTTTTGCCAACTACTTGGTGTTGTTGGAGAAAGACTGTCCATCAGGTGCATCAGTCAGTGACATGAACAATCTAGACACAGTTCCTGTGTGGGGAGTCAACATAGATATCTTGGAGCGTATACTGAATAGGTTCTTTTCTAGGCCTAAATATCAGATACCGAGTGCAATACCAAATTTAGAGTATCAGTTTCCACGGCGAGCAACCAAAGGCCTTGGCTGGCCAGAATATTGACAAAAGAAGGTGAGCCTGTGTGGTTACATAACCTACATGAAAGGATATCTAAGTTATCCCTAATATTTATGGCCAAGTTCTGGTGGGCAATTGTGAGACTGAGGTTAATGCCGACAGGTGGTGATGACCATTAAGAAATTAATAGAGCTATGATTGTTGCTGCATTGATTGAAGGATTGACTGTGGATTTCAGCCATATTATTGCCGATGAATTGTTTACCCACTCTCATAGAACTACCATTGCACTGCCATTTCCATATTTGATCACTGAGTTGTGCAAGCAAATGTCCCCTTAATTAGTGGAATTGATAATGAGGTTCAGGCAATGCATAAATAGGATATTGAGATGACAAGGGATGTTGCAAGGTTAGATATGAGAGTCAACAGACCTCTATCTCATCAGAAGTAGTCGACACCAGTTTGTGAAATATCTGAGGCTTCTTCGGGTATGCCGTTACCTCTAACTACGTATGTACCTCCTACCATATCTACAGGTTCAGCTTTGATGCCTACAGATGGGTCTACAGACTCTACATCACTCCCTCTCTAATATTCTTAATAAGGCTAAACCGAGAGAACTTTCTAAAGGTGGTTCGAGCCCAGAAAAGGTTTGAAAAGCAGTTAGCTATATGGGGGGACAGATTTCAAACCCTTTGTTGAAAGAATTATAGAGGCAGCAGTACGTCTATTTAGGAACATTCAGCTAAAAATGGATTATATGGAGGATTAAATCAATAAGAAACTGGATGCCATGTCCATTCTGAATTTCACTAAGTTCATGGTAGAGTTTAGACAGGCTAAGGCAGATATAGCAGAACTGAAATGGTAGCCACAGCAGTCCATTTTTTATCCTGCCTAGATTGTCGGTGATAAGGACAAAGATCTTATTGACCTAATGGGAAGACCGATAAAAGACAAGGGTAGGAAAGCAACAGAGACAGATAAAAAAGTAAAGAAAGCCGCAAAGAAAGCAGCCAAGAAAAGGAAACTTACAGCCATAACGCCAGAAGAGAGAGGAATATGATGTGTAGAAAGCACTTAAGAGATCGAAGAGATCATAGGAAAAGTGGGGGAAGAGACTGCAGGATAAAGCTGCTGGTGTTTCCACCAGTTCGGCCCTAGCTCGAAGGCAAATTTCTGACCCTATTCATCGTGAGATCCCTTCAATTCTAAAGGATATTGATGTGAGGACCCCTACCACTATAAGGGTTAATATTATTGAAGATGAGGCTAGAGCAGCCTCGGACTATTTGACTGAAGCCTCATCTGACTAAGAGATTGTACAAGTATTTTCCTCCCTTGTTCTTACTTTGCATGCATTGAGGACATTGCATTATTTTGAGGGGGGTGATACTTGTACCATGGGTGTTTTTGTAACTGATGTTCTTTTCTCTCATGTTTATCTAGGAGAATCGGTATGATGAGTTTGCATTTTTATTTTTATGTGATGTGTTGTAAATATAGTGAAGTGTTTATTTATATAAGTAATTTTATGTTCTGTTAGCATCATTTTGTATATATGGATGATAACTGATGGTGGCAAAGTATTGGCAAAGTATTTTGCATTTTTGTATAATTATTTCTTCTTACCATATGGTAAAGTATTGTGCAACCATTTGTGACTCTAAAATTGGATTTAGAATGTAGACTGAGGCAAAGTATAGCTATAAGATATGATTCCCAAGAGTTAGTAGGATAGAAGTTAACTCAGTGCCTATATGTGTGAATATTTGCGCAGTTCTTGCATAAGTGTTACGCCCAGAACTTGCCCGGTTCATTGGATATTGTTCGAATGTGCAACCCAATAAGATAGGATAGTAGGCCTCCTTGTTTTGTTAGTCCACTTAGCCAAAATAATGACCCACCAAAAACATTTTTGTTCTTTTGTAAACCCAGTTGAGCCTTATTAGTATTTTTTTCTATCCAAATAAGTTTGAAACACTCTGTAGAAAGTGTTAGCACTTAGCTTTGGCCCTGGTCCAATTTGGACATTGTGCACTTCAACTCAGGCAAATCTCCCAAGTTCTGGGTGGCTACTATTAGATTGTTAGTAGCCTAGGAGTGTGAGCTGAAGTTGGTTTAAGAAATAGCATCCGACCCTGGTCTAGTTAGAAGTCTAAGTAGATATTGTGTACCTCAACTGACTGTATCAGCTTTAGTTGAGGGTGGCTGATACTGTTGTTTTTTGATAAAAAAAAAGGGTTATGGCAAGAGCACAGATGGATAATAAAGGTTTTAAATGAGCGAAAAGATTTGTAGTCTTGGTGAGTAGCCACAAACAAGGTTAAAGAGAGTGAATTTCTTTAAATAACTTGTCTAAATAATTAGTTTTCACTGATCCAAAAACCTTATTACAACCCTTAGCAAGTCCTTCTTAATCTTGGTGAGTCAATCATGAGAGAACATTAGATAAGGGAAAGCTTATGGGTGTGCACTATGTTTTTAACTTTTTTTCTGAGAGTGAGAGTCTTAGTCTCGTGCACGATTTGATTGTAAAATGTAAAGTGGACTTCTTTGGCTGTGAGGGCATATTGAGTTATACCTGGTCTACTTATTTCTTCAAAGTATTGTATCTGTGGCTGTGAATATGCTGATTAGTAGTGAATGTCAGCAGTAGATCCATATGTGTTGAGATCACATAGCCGAATGGGCAGTTGAATAATTATATAATTATGTAGGTTTGATTGGGAACTGCCCATCATGAAGTTGTTCATATGTGCATCTTGGTGTTGAGTTGCTTGAGGACAAACAATTGCCTTAAGTTAAGGGTGTTGATGTTTCGGCTTTTGACAGAACATTTTAAGCCTCTCTTAGGATAATTATGTGTTTTTCAAGAAACTATTATTGTCTTTAACATTGGGTTTTAGTGTTTTCAGGATAGGATTGAACACAAATAATAACTTGGAAAAATTGGGAAAAGCAATAGAAAAATAACAAGCGACGGTCTAGGCGACGGACCGTTAACCCTGCGACGAACCATCAGCCTAAACCGTCGCTAAGAAACAGAATGTTGTGCCACTGGAAGTCTCACAAAGTTCCATGCGATGGACCATCACCACTGCCATAGACCGTCAGCCTAGACCATCGCCAAGAAATAGAATGTTGTGCCACTGGAAGTCACGCAATGGTCCAGGCAATGGATCGCCGCCCGATCCGTCAGCATGAAGCGGCAATTCCGAATTTGAATTTTAAAACCCCAGTCCTAGAATCATATAAATACTAAGTATTAGGTTGTATTTTGAGACTTTTTATATTAGTATCATATTTTTCTTCTCTATTGAGAGCCTTGTAACATTATTCTTTGAGATTGGAAGCGAAAAACTTGAGATCTGACTATTGTTTCTATACTTGTCCATAGAAGATTGAGAGAACAATATTGTAACTTTTGTAAGTACTCCTTTGAACTAATTTATGAATATTAATACTTTTTTGATGTCTTATATGGAAATGAGTGGCTAAGCTTCCATAACTAGGGCTATGGGAGCCTTGATATAGAGAGTTGATTGGGGTTGTGAATTCATCTAATTTCTAACACTTGTATAAATTGTATGAGCCTCTCTTCATTATAATGAAATCTCATGGTTGCAAACTTGATAAGTGAGACCATGAACACCACTTGTCTGAATAGGAAAGTGGATGTTGGGAAAAGAGATGACTCACATGAAATCCATAGATTTACCCTTTGGGTTAAGGGTTAATGCCCTAACGGGATCAACCCTAATGAGAATTCTATTAAATAATGCATGAATCATTTAAGTTTGAAAGAAGTAAAGGGTAAAATACCCATTAGGTTTAGAAACAAGCGGGTAAATCCTTACAATTCAATACTTCTTGCAATTGAAATCATAAGTTAAAAATTGACCACAGATTCACAACCCTAACTGCTTGAACGTCTTGGTGAGCATAACACTAGTTATATTACTCTCGTTGAAGTTATATTTGCATTAACTCTCAGTAGCTGGACCTCGGTGTGATACAAGATTAAAAAAATATACTAACATATTAAAAACACCCATTATCCCGAAAACTTAGGTCAACAGTCCATTAAAAATCAACTTACTTAGTTGCACGAGTATTCCCTGTGTGATTCGACCCCAACCTTTGTTGGGTTCTATATTTGACAAGGACCGCTTACACTTTCGTAAGAAAGTTGTAATTTGGGCGTATCATTTTGTAACTAACAATAATGGGTATAAACCCTAACTTGAATTTCATGAAAATCATATAAAAATTCAGAAAAATTGGAATTAAAATAAGTTTTGGGCAAAAAGATGAAAGGATTATCCTTGTTCATACCCCACATACCTCAATTGATGATCTTAGATGCTAAAACTTGAATCTTGGATCTCTATTGATGCTTTGAAGATGAATTCTTTGAGTTCTTGTATTGAGAATCCTTAATCTTGAATTTCTTTGGGGAATTAATGGAGAAAATTTGGATTTTCTTAGGGAGGAAGTTAATGATCTAGGGTTTTCTTTACTTTGAGAGAAAATGCTTTGCTTTGGGGAAAATTGAACGAAGAATGACTTGAGAATTATTTTAGGGATTAAATCCCATATTTGGACAAAATAAAATAATGGGAAAGGGTCAATTTAACCCTGGATGAAGCTTTTAATTTCTGTCCAAATTTTCTGAAATAGGCACCTGGCGCGATGCACCGTGATCTCGTCGAGCCACTAGAAATAGACAACTGGGAACTGAGGGCTTGGTACGATGCGGAGGAATCACGGTGCCCTTTTGAAATATCATTTTGACCACCAACACGATGCGGTAAGATCGCGTTGGGCTACTGGATTTTAACAATTAGCAAAATAGACCATTTCACAACGTGCCAATATCGCGGAGGTCCACTAGAATCGACGATTGACATTTTTTGCCTTCTCTGTGATGCACTGATATTTTTCTCATATTTTCTAATACCTTTATAAATAAAAACTTCCATAAACTATTCAATCCTTAGGAAGGCACTCATAAAATATTCTCAACTAACCAAGTCATACGCAAGAAAATAAACCTCTCCTTAAAAATTCTTTCAAACTTATAGACCTAGACAAAACCAACTTACAACAATCTTTAGAAACATAACACATTTACTATCTCCCAACCATACAATTGCTCATCATCAATATCTTGACCTGGGGGAGATCACTGAAAAGTTGGAATGTTAGGATCCTAAACATGAAGGGATACTAAGCATATGTCGACACTTTACCGAGGCCTGAGGAATAGAGTTTTCACGACATGGATTAATTAGAGTGATTTAATCTGAGGACGTTCATGAAATAAATCTGAATTTTGTTGATCATTACAAGTGTTACATGAGTACTGAAACTGAACTTATTATAAAGCATGAGTACATCAGTCATGATCTGCATGACCTAAATTTGGAGTTCATAACTTCTGGAATATGATTCCAACCACTCGATGAACTGGAACTCCTCATACTAGGAACTGGGAGAGTACATGATTCTCTAGTAAACGGATGAGCATGAACTATGATCTTGGGACTGACACATAAGGCAAGAGTAGATATTGGGATAACTGAAAAACAAATACTGAAATAAGAATGGGTTGAGCCTCATCCCCACTTTCTAATGTTCTATAACATACTGGCATCACTACTTGAATCTAAGAGATTGACTTGGTTACTTGTTCTATCATCTCCCCCTTAGTTTTAAGCCATAACTCTCAGCTTGAGGAACCCTTTGCTAAACTCTAAACTGGATACACTCACTACTCTCTGGAGTCTCAAACACAACAATACATGCAAATAATAAACTTACTCTGAAAGATTACATCTAAAAGTGTAAAACCCACTTCTAATACTTCCTTCCGAGGTACAACTCTATCTTTCTACAGCCCCACTAATCATCATATAATATCTGGAATAGTTACTAACTTAGAATCTTCGTGAGTATCACCACATCATGAGTTCGCACCATCTAGAGCTTCAACTCTCATTTCTATTCGCTCAATCTTCAAAGTTTCAAACATAGATCCTAACACTTAAAATGAATATTTTCAACCTTTAATAAACCATACTGCTTCCGTCATAGCCTACTAATATCGCATCTCTGAACTTATATTTCTAAGCCATGAGATCAAGATAATACCAATAGTGCTCAACATCATCTATCCATAACTCAACTCCTTAACTTAGCCATTAAAACATCAGATACTATATAACTAGTCTTCTTTCTCTTAGCAACTCAATGATACTACTAACCTCAAACAACACATAATAACCTTAGAAAATAATGCAACCTCATATCACCTTAGGCATACTTCTTCATTATACATACAACTTCATATTTAATTACGAATTCAAATAGACTTAAACTTTGCACATACTGTTCAAGCCTACTAGATCACTTCCATATAACTAGCACCACTAACTAAGAAATTATTACATCCTTGATGACCATCAACTGTTCAAACTTAATGTCTAGTTCTAAACATACTTCAACAACCCAATCTCACATACAATTCTCTCTTGGGAGTTATAAAATAAAACATCAAGAAACACCAGTCTACTAGATCTTCATAACAACAATAACCGATCATAACCATATGGCCTATCTTATTTACAATCCATTAACACATCCTCCTTCTACCTATCATCACTATTTACCTTTCTATACACCTAAATTACTATCATAGCTCTATCAGTTTTAACTAAACTCCATTTTGTAATCTCAAGGGAAGACTAAATTAATGATACTAAACCACCAAACACTTCATTAATATCCTATACCTTTCAAATATCATAATTTCCATCAATAACTCCTTCTGTGCTTCAAGCAAACAACAATCCACCTTAACTAATAACTCTTTCTCTTCCTTCCACTAAACTAACACACAAGAACATATCACGTTAACACAACTCATTAATATGCACAAGTTTATATTTATACTTTCTATCAATCAACACTCTCACTTTTCTCGTTACTACTCTTCTATACCCATACTTCCAACTATAATAAGATTCTACTATTTATAAATCATAACACTGAAGCTTATAATATCTCTCGAATGCAAACTCTATTTAATAATCTAGGTTCATACTATCTCCTCTTACAAGAACTATCTGTACTGAAGGAATAATGAGGGGTCTGAATGTATAGCTAATTCGGTCTCAACTGAACAACTCATAAGGATGAGAACATAAACTTTCAACTTAAGGGAATTAACACACTAGGGAGCTCCTCTCAAGCCCCTTGTATGACTTCTGAAACTTCTACTAGAAAATATGAGAGCATTAACTGGGGAGGAATTGGAACTTGCTAATTATGTTATCTCAAGAATAATACATATATGAGGAATTTTTGGATAACACACGAATAGACAGAAGATTATGAGAAAACAACTTTACAGCATGATCTAGAGTAGGAAAGAAAGAAAACTTTTCTTAAATGACTTGTAGCCTATCGAAAAAAGTACAGACGCCTTCGTACCATTCTGCAAGACTCTACTTGACATGGCTTCACAGACACCCTAGGACACATCAACTCTGTGCTCTGATACCAAGTTTGTAACACCTCGAAAATGGTCTCGAGACGTCATACGACCACAAGTGATCCCAAGTTTACCCTTCTACTGGAATAACTCATAAGCAACTAAATAAAATAGATAAATTTGAATGAAATAAGCGAAAGATAACTCTTTTCTAAATTTAATCAATACCAAACTAAATTAAAATGAGTAAAATCCTTCTTTTATAAACAAAACTGGAATCAAATACCTTAACTCTACTGACTGTCTATGAAGCCTCTACAAGTATTGACTTTAGATAACCAGGACATGACTCCTAGTTATCCCAAATCAATACGACTGAATAAATAAAAAATATCGAGCCCTTGAATCAAGAGGACTCATCACCTACTGACTGGAAGCTATAAACTACCTGAATATGATATGAGTGCTACAACTAAACTGATACCTATATTATGATACAATGTAGCACATAGAAATATATGTTTATTAGTACTTTGAGGATGTACTTAGTAGATAGGGGTAAAATGCATAAGTAAAACATTATCTCATCATCATAATTTATAAAACAATGCTTACTAAATGTAAATGACTCACATAAGCTGGAATATCTGAAATACTGAAAATAATAGTCAGGAGAAGCATGCCATTCTTTATAAATCTAGTGAATCATAACATTTAGTTCTAAAAGCTGTACTTGTATTCTCTCTTTAAATCATACTATCTAAGTGTAGAAAGGACTCACTCTAAATTCTAAAATTTTGATAACTAAAATATGAAGCTACTATCTTTCTTTAAAACATAATCTGAGTAAAACTTATGAGTCTTTACACTTAGTTTTCTAAAAGCTTTTCTGCTATTCTTTTTTGAGAAACTATTCGGAAAATCTTTACCATTAACCTGTGAGGAAAACACTTTATCTTAAGGTTTTAATCAAATAGGTTGTTTTAAGAGTAGGGGACTTCTTTTAGGAGGTTTTTCTAACCGACATACGCCATGTAACCATCCATGGAGTCCCACGTATTGCCTCTGTTGGGTAGGGCTGTTCTACCCTTGCCATCGGAATAGTACTTCTTATCTTATGTGATCACAATCTTAGTCTTCCACGTAGAAGTGGGGATAGTCTTAACCCTATGGTATCACGTGAGGATAATCTTAATCCTACGGTGGCACGTAGTTCTAGAGTATGAAACTGTAGTAACATATCCATCTCGGTGATAAATACTACTCCCATTCTTATACTCAAAATCTTAAGAAAATCCATTTCAAATTAGCACAAGGGTTTACAAGAAAACCAATTATGCTTTTCTTTGTTTAAATCTTAAGTCACATGAACAAAATGGATTCTTTATCTTAGCTTAGGACCAAAAAGGTCAAATCTTTATTAAAATCTGAGGGTGATCATAGTACAAATAATCTTGAAATAGCAATCTTAATTAGGGCTTAATGGCCCGTGCATCAAACTCATGTTAAAACACCAAAATGTTCATGCTTCAATATTGATAAATCAACTCAAAATCTTAAAATTTCAGCAATATGCATGAAAATATGAACATAACCATGGAATTTAACTGCTAAATCATTGGGAATCTCATAAGCTTTGTAAATAATAATAATAATGGGTATAAACCCTAACTTGAATTTCATGAAAATCATATAAAAATTCAAAAAAATTGGAATTAAAATAAGTTTTGGGCACAATGATGAAAGGATTATCCTTGTTCTTACCCCACATACCTCAATTCATGATCTTAGATGCTAAAACTTGAATCTTGGATCTCTATTGATTCTTTGAAGATGAATTCTTTGAGTTCTTGTATTGAGAATACTTAATCTTGTATTTATTTGGGGAATTAATGGAGGAAATTTGGATTTATTGGGGGGGGGGGGGGAAGTTGATGATCTAGGGTTTTCTTTTTCTTGAGAAAGAATGCTTTGATCTGGAGAAAATTCAATAAAGAATGACTTGAGAATGATTTTAGGGATTAAATCCCATACCTGGACAAAATAAAATTATGGGAAAAGGCTAATTTAACCCTGGATGAAGATTTTAATTTTCGTCAAAATTTTCTGAAATAGGCACCTGGCACGATGCGCTGTGATCGCGTCGGGCCACTAGAAATAGATAATTGAGAACTGAGGGCTTGGAAAAATGAGGAGGAATTATGGCACCCTTTTAAAGTTTCATTATGACCACCAACGCAATGCGGTAAGATCGCGTTGGGCTACTAGATTTTGACAATTGGGAAAATAGACCATTCCGCGATGTGCCAATATCACGAAAGTCTACTGGAATCAATGATTGACATTTTTTTCCTTCTCTACAATGCACTGAGAGTCCAGGTGGCACATTGTCAACTTTAAAATACTCTAACTTCTAAATCGAGTGTCTGATATGGGCGAATCTGGTATTGATGGAAAGCTTATTCAATTTTCCACACAATGGAAAGTCAAAATCTTTAAAATTCCACATGAAATAAATCTTATTCATTTTGGAAACTATCCCTTAACGTTCTAGAAATGAATTAAGCTAGGAAAAGCATGGGGTATTATAACTTGATTCTCTTTCCCTTTTCGAACCCTGACCTCGAAATCAAACTCTTGCAGCAAGAGTATCCAATGAAGTACCTCCAAGTTGTATCATGGTTTGGCATCTTTGTTTGACATCAAGTACCTCCAAGTTACATGATAAGTGTGCACTATCACCTTGGTCCTAGTCAAATAAGATAAAAACTTCTCACAATAAAAAACTACCGCAAGTAACTCTTGTTCTGTAATTATATTATTTTTTATGCGGGGTTAAAAGCTTTGTTGCCATAGTAGATGGGATGCAAGATTTTCTTTCTTCTTTAGACTAACCAGCACCCTAGGACACTTTGCTCGCATCACATATAACCTCAAAAGGTGCAGACCAGTCCGACGACACAATAATAGATGCCGAAATCAACCACTCCTTTAGGCATTTGAAATCCTTGATACATTCATCATCAAATAAAAATTTCACCTCCTTCTTTAAAATTTTATATATGGGAGTTGCTATTTTAGAGAAGTCTTTGATGAATCTTTTATAGAAACCTGCATGACCTAAAAATATCTGTATGCATCTAACTGACACTGGCGATGGCAATTTTATCCAGTATCTAATCTATAAAGGCATGTACACTCTCCATCCAGTTACTGGCCTCATTAGTACTAACTCATTTTTTTAATTCGGAACCACTATGATTCTCCATTTTTGGCATGCATTGAACTAGGCTAACCCACTTGCTGTCTATAATGGGAAAGGCGACCTCATTATCTAACCACTTGATTATCCCTTTTCTCACCATTTCTTACATAGGAAGGTTTAGTCGGCTCTGACGCTCAATACTGGTATTGTTGTATAGCTCAAGTTGTATCTTATGTGTGCATATACCTCAGGTGTAATGTACTTATCTCTCTCATCATGATATTTCCAACCTTGCTACCCTTTCTCTTGGGCTCGAAAACCTGCAAACTAATGATCCACAAATTTTGCCTCCTCGGATATCCCAACTTAATACGCTTTAGAAGAATTGGTGGATGAAAATTATTTGACCAACTCCCCAATCTCTATTTTTAAAAGTGAAATATCTTGATCTACAACATCTTTAGTTACTTTTTGTGCACTGAAAGCTACGATGGCATAAATATTTGTAATACCCCAAAAAATCAGAACTAATATTAGAGCCATGTACCAAGCTCATGAATAGTACATCATGGTTCTTTTATAGTTTTATGAGTAAGTTAGATGTATATTAAGGCTTCAAATAACTCCCAGCTATCAGATGAATCAAAATATTCCTTACCGATTAAATTCTTGAGAAGGATATTGGTATAGTCAACTTCAAATAATAATATCTCTCATTATATTTGGAATTTTTAAGCTCATGACCTATCAACAGAAATATAATTGGATTAGCTTTCAAACTATACCAATTTCGCCTAAATCTAATACCGGAGCAAAGAGTTATTCCTATTTTACTCTGGCATGTCAGGCTGGAAACTATGTGATGATATTCATGGTAGCTTACCACATTTGTGATGCCCTACCATGAAGCTTGTCAGTCTTAGGCAGAAACTAGCTCCTAAGTGACGACAGTCGTGGTAGCTTACCGCATTTTTGATGCCTTACCACGAAGGTCGTCAGCCTTAGGCAAAAACCAGCTCCTAAGTGACGACATTCATAATAGCTTACCACATTTATGACGCCTTACCACGAAGGTTGTCAGCCTTAGGCAGAAACCAGCTCCTAAGTGATGACATTTTTGGAAGCTTACCACATTTTTGATGCCTTGTCATAAATGTCGTCAGCTGTTATTTTCAGCAACTGGGAATTTATTTCATAAGGGTATTTTGGTCTTTTCCCTTCACTTCCCATGACTTATAACCCTAAAGAGGTGTACTTTTTCCTATTTTTCTTCAGTTAAGCATCTCAAAAACTCTCTTTTATGCTTTCAACCAAAAGATTAGGGTTTTTTCTCATGATCATCTCCTCAGAAATAAGAACGTTCTTTCCCAAAGGGGTTAAACCCTAGTCAAGAAAAATCAAGGGGCAAGCCTGAGGATTTCTTCAGGAACTTTCAGAAACATTAGATCTCTTCCAAGATCAAGCTTTAAGGTATGCGTAGTGTTCATCCATCGGTCCCTTTCAACCATGGAGCTCAAGAATCATGTTTTAAATTATAAATTGTGATTTCCTTGTTGTTTTATGACTATATTCATGTTAATGATTGTTGTTTGGATTCAAGGTTGTGTCTTGATGTGTTTTTCATGAATCATGTGAATAGGTTAGTTGGAAACCCATGAATTTAGGTGGTTCAAGATTTCTAAATTTATTAAGTACACCTATGCTCAATATTATGCATGCAAGGTGTTTGATAAAATGCTTAGGATGCTAGAAATTCATGTTTACATGGTTCCATGATATCTAAATGACAAGAACATATTAGCTATATACTTCAATATAAATTCCATGCTATTGATGTATTGCTATTGTTGTGGTATAAAGCATATATGATAATGGAGATATACTATATGTACTTGAAATATATCTATGCACTCCCTACCATGCTTAAGATGTTGAAGAACTACATGAAGTATAATATCCCCTACTTATGACAATGTGAATTGTGGACTCCAATCTTATGATCAAGTCAGTCATGATGTGCCAGTTTCCTTCCATCGAGTCCTGGGGTATTCGTACCAAAAAAATATAGTTGTGTGCCTAGAGCTATGTTATGTTTTCACGATACTCTCAGTCAAGCCATAATCTATAGAAATCAGTCAGTCATGTGACTCAAGAAAATTCAGTAATCTTAGTAGTTCAATATTCTCAGTAATCTCACTGCTCAGTAACCTCAGTAATCACAATAAATCTTAGTAACTTCAGTACTCTTAATTAGCCCTAAAAACTCATTATATTCCATCCATCATCGGTATCCAGTAAACTTAGTTTTAGCTCTGCTAAACAATACCACTAGTATCAGTTCAGTTAATCAGTATCAGCTCAACAAATCAGTTTAGTTAAGTTATTTAGTTCAGTTTAGTGTCTTTTAGATGGGAGTAGGATTTAGCACCGAGCGAACCTAGGGATGGGGGCTCACCCACTAGAATAAGACTGAGATCCCTAGAAGCAATCCCTAAGTTCCAGAACTTCGTTGCCAGCGTAGGTACGAGATGTCACCCGTTAGATAGGACTGAAATACTCATGGGTCACCCGTTAGCATATTTATATGTATAGGACTGATCCCAGGAGTCACCCGCTAAATTTGGACTGACTCCACAGCAAATGTCTTTACTGGTGGTATGGTACTGACACCTTTCCAGTCAGGGCAGAGATTAGACCCCAGTCAGATTAGCTTGGGGCATGTCGGTTAGATGAACACATCCCACAGTTTCAGTTACAGATTTAGGACTATCAAATATAGTCAACTCCGCTTAGTAGTACAGATTCAGTACTATTAGATACAGTAAATGCTTATCATTGTAAATAGAATTCAAGATCACCCATTAGCTAGGACTGATCTCAACTATGATTAATCAGTATCAGAATTATTAGATTTAAAGATCATCCGCTAGATAGGATTGATCTTAGACTAAGTCAAATCAGCCTTATTACTAGTATACTCATGATCACCCACTAGATAGGACTGATCTCAGATTTAGTTACTCTAAGTAGAATAAAACTTAGCTAGTTCCATCAGAACTTAGACTATCAGATACAGTCGCTCAGTATCAGTTACATCAGTTAGGCTAATCATCACAGTTATATTAGTTATATCAGTTTTTTAAACTCATGTATCAGTCATATCAGTTATCAGAATTCATGATATCAGTATTCAACTTCAGGACTATCAGACATAGTCAACCAGACCAGTTCTTCATAATTCGAACTATCAAAAATAGTCATCCATCTATTCAGTATCTCAGTATCAGTACACTCATGTTGTCAGTATTCAGACTCAGTAGTTAGTATCTCCATGAGTTTAGTTACAGTTATGTATGCATGTATGTATTCTCACGTTCATATAAGTCAGCATTGTTAATGCATATAACCCTTTGCATTTAGCCTACCTCACTCGTATACTCAGTATATTCAAACGTACTGACGCATTTGTACTATGTTTCTTTATCTTATATTACACCATAGGTTCAGAGGTACGAGCTCCAGATCAGCAGTAGCATTCCAGTATTTAGAGTTTGTAGTGAGTCTTTCTCATTCGATGATGATATAATTATTGCTATATTTACTATTCAGTTACTAGATGGACTTAGTTGGAGACATGTTTCTTCAACTCCTTATTCAGTTCAGTTAGAGGCTTTCAGACTAGATGTCAGATTAGATATTCAGATCTCATTATTTTTAATATTTATGATTTATTTTGGAATTGTTATACCTTTTTCAGATATTTTGTTATCAGACATTTATTCAGTTCAAACCTTATAGCCTTTCATGTTCATGTTTCCATATTTTATGATATATTATATAGTATATAGGTACAAATATCAGTCATGGGTTAGCTTGTGGTCCTTCGGGGTCATGAGCACTGCGTAGCATTTCGATTCAGAAAATCAGGGTGTTACAATATAAGAAACTCTATCAACCTCCTGAGTTTGACACCATCAATTAGTTAATGAAATATGATCCATAATATCCACAACTATCTCCCATCATATTCTTATAAAGGCTCTTTTAAAAATAGTGTTTTTCATTGCTCTAGAACTGGTAGTCAGGGCTCTATTGAATATTACTGAAAGCTTGTCCCTAAATCGTGAAACACCCTGGGTTTCTGGCCTTTAGAAAATTTCTTCGATTTTTGATATCTGGATAGGATACTACTAGGGGAAAAGACTTGTAAACTGAGATATGAGTGGTATGGTTTAGTTGTGTGCTGACCAGTGTTGGTTGGTGGGTTAGATTTTGTTTCAGGAATGGATACGACTTGAGTGGTATGAGTCATATCATTAGTTATGTGTTGTTTGGTCACTTCACTTAATCTTAAACTTGGAAGACTAAGTTATATTAAAGTATGAGTGGCTCACCGTGAGTTGTAAGATGGGATACGAGTCATACCATGGAATCGTATAGTGGCCAATATTCAAGCCTCTTTAGATTCTATTATTTTAGGGGTGCAGATCATGGGTACCAGTCGTATGCATGGATACAACATGGGTTAGGGTGAGTCGTACCTTGGATAAAGTTGGATCCAATGGAGATGGCCTTGGGTATGAGTAATAGGAACCACTCATATTGGAGGGTACGACTGGTATGGGTAGTTGTATCCCTCTTATGAGATTTTTGGTTTAGTTTTTGTGAGGGCAATCTGGATATTTCTCCACTTAACCTAATGAGGCCCCATGACTTTTAACTTTCTTGGGAGGTTATTTTTCCTATTATTCTATTCATTAACACTTAGGAACTTCTCTAAAACACTCTCTAATCCTCTCTAAAGTTCTTGGGCAAAGAAAGCTAGGGTTTCATCTTAAGGATTGATTTAGGGCTTGTGTTAGTGATTTCTCTCCATCAACTTCTTAGTTTAAGGCATGTTCTCTTCCCTCATTTTTAGTTGCAACTAAAGGCATGGTTTTATACAATGTTTTCATTGTTTGATTATTGTATGTCTTTGGGTTTTCAAATATAATTTTGGGGTTTTGGTTATAAATGTTTGGTTATGGTTTTCCCATATTTTAATTATGCCTTTATATGCTTTAATTGAGGTTTTGTATAATTGGTTGCATGGGAATGGTTATTTGGAAATTGTCTTTGGTTTTGGAAATACTATGCCCCCAATATGTTTGATAAAATGCCTATGAGAATGTTTTCACTACATTGTTGGATTTTAATAGAACTATTACATAGTTTAAACTTGGTAATGGAACCCTAAATGGTTTAAAATGGTTAAATGAAATGATTTTATTTAAATAAACATCCTTGTGGGGTACAATAGAATCCCCCAAGCAAACATAATGGAACACTTGTGGGGTACATGGGACTCTTCCAAGTTAACTTGATAAATGGGTACACGGGAATCCCTTTACCTTAAAAGGTTTGGCTAAGGACAATACTTTCAAGTTATAATTGGTATGACGATAACACTATTAATAGCCATGGTAAATCATAAATGGCATAATGTATTAGTTAGTTGGAAATGGTTTTAATTGGGCAATAAAGGTGGGGTGTGATAGCTAACAGTAAAGCTGGGAGTTCAATGAATGAACACTGGAAACTCATGTTCGCCGACATGAGAGGTAGGTCACGGTGACCTTATGTGATACTATGAGGTACATGGGGATCCTCTAAGTACATTATACATATGTATCATAGAGGGTAAGGGTACTTAAGAATCCCCTAATTTAATAGTATCTCCGGTTCGTGCGGCTACACGCATCGAGGCCCGTTCAGGGGGTTACACTAGACCCATATAGCCCGTGGGTGGTTAAGGAAGGTTAAGCTACACATTCCCAAGATAATGATTTTAAATAAACACTAAAACTGGTTTTATTTCCTGGCATGGTTGTATATATATGTATGTATGTATATATGCATTGTATGCATATGGATGGTTTACTTGGTTTTGTTAAATGGCATTATTTTATACTTATCTTGAGTTCATGGTAGCATTCACCCGCTAACCTATCTTCAGGTGGTTGTATCCCCATGCGATACAGGAACTGGCTATTCTACTCCTCCTTTTTAGTGATCGGACTTCGGGATTAGCTTTTGGTTTAAAGTGGTGAGATTTCATATTTCGAGAAAGCTGCATTTCATGGATGTTATTTAATACTTTAGGTTATTTATGGATATTGTTTTTAGCTATGTTTGGGGGCATGTACTAACTGGATTTTAGCATTTTTTTGGTTAGAGGCTTTCCTAGAACTACTATAGGTTGGTATGGGTAGGGTCGGTATTGGTATTAGCCTTATTATTGGTATTAGTATTGGGTCTGACACTGGTTGACTGTATTGTTAGTTCTTTCATCCTCTTTTATTTTAGGATTATATATTATTATTATGGAACTTATATAATTATGGGTTGGGTTATGGTTTGTCTATTAGTTGAGTTCAGACGGTTGGACTCAGCTGGGTCGGTCTTGATTATAGACCTATCCCAGAGTCTTGATATTGACAATTGCGCTATCTTGTTATATTTTTGAAATTCAGCCTACACAGGGAAGGCGTCATGGAGGTTGGGCTGGGTAACAGGGGTGGTCTCCGATCCCGATCAGACTTAGGATGCCTATTACGACAAGGCCTTGGATTGGGTCGTGTCATATCCGGTGGTTGGGTACTATGCTAATTCTCTTCTTAAACCAGAACTATGCCTCATAAATAGACTCTGACTACAGCCTCCTGAAATTATAAATCTCATCCTTGAGCTAAAATACCCTGGATTGAGGAAAGAACCTATTCAAGAATTGTCTTCGTAGCTCACTCCATGTAGTATTGGACCCTCTTGGCAATTCCCCAAGCCATAATAATGCTTCTTAGTAAGATTAAAAAGTAATAGCCTCATTTTTAGTACCTCCTTATCTACCCCCGGTAGGGTATATGATGCACAGATCTCAGTAAAGTTTGCCAGATGCATGTTTGCGTCGTCTGTAGGCAACCCTGCAAACACATCTTTCAAGTACAAGAGCTGGATCATAGAACTAAAGATATTAAACTTAACATAAGGAGGTAAAACAGGAGGGATAATGGCCGTTATATCAGTCGGCTCATTATATCCCAAATCTTTTTCATCATCAACATATAGTTGAACATACTGATATGCTGGGATTACTTGGGGTCGACCTATGTTCTGATTTTCATTGAGTGTTGCTCGGTGGTATTCTATCAGTATCTAATCAGCTAACTCCTTCTAAGCTAACATCTCACCAGTCTGTCTATCAACAACCTTCTGAACTCTATCTTCAAGGATATTATCCCTCTTCGACTCTAACATTCTACTATGCAAGTACAGGATCTTCTCAGAAATCAATGGGGGTAAGGGATTGCCAACACTCTATGTGATAAACATCCACCTGCGTATGCCCAACTAAGAACAAAAAGAAAAACCTAAAAACTGGAATGACTTATATCCATAATTCAATACTGTATTCCCCGAAAACTGCATCAATTTCTTGATAAAGTCTAAGCAACATATCCTTTAAGATGATGATATGATCATTGTCAAAATATACTCACCCAACTAAGGTTGGGGTTGAATCCCAAGGGAATACGTGGAATTGCAGTTATCAACAATTGTAGTCTATGGGCAGTATCAAAAAGTAAGTGAGGAATTTGTTTGTAGTAATCTCAAACATGCATTGATCACAATCAAGTGGAAAAATATCTCTATCATCCATAATGCTCCAAAAAGCAGCCAAAAACACCTTTTTCTACTTTTTCAGGAACTTAGAATATGAAACTTGTTTTCCTTTAAAACATACCCAAAATGGATCATATCTAACAAAAAGGCCTCAGAAACTTACATATTTTCCTTATTTTAAGCGTCGAAAGTGCTATATTTCTATAACATATCAGTAACTCAGGGATAAGGATAACATAATGACATTATCAATAGTTTAAAACCATTCAAAGCCAATGCACATAATCAAATGCATATACATATATACTTCACATGTTGGGATAGGGAACAAGGTTTAACACGCACTTAAATCTTTAGCCTAGATTGTGTAGCTTAACCGTCATATAATATTACTCATAGGCTATATGGCCCCAGCTCTCACCCCCATTATTAGCTCCAGTAGGTGTAGCTGCACAAACTGGAGAATAATCTCATAGATATGCAAATGGGGGATTCAAACCACCCAACATATACTAAGGTGACTTAATCAAATGATGATGTACTGATTTACGGAGGACTCGAACCTCCCTAATCATGAAATAATAATGAGGGGGACTCGAACCTTCCTGGTCACTTTGACCCTCATATCAACAAATGCAATTTCTAGTATCGGTCACTTAGACCTCTACTTTCACGTCTCAGCTACACAACGTTTATTAAAGCCCAATTAAAATAAGTTCACACATCCCCATTCATTAAACCATATTCCATATTAAGGCATATATTATTGGTATTATCATACCAACTATACTTGCCCGGTAATAACAACATGTCAAAACAATCTCTTAACTTTGGGAAAACAACTCCCTTTGTATATTAATACAAGGTGGGGGAACACTGACTCCCTTTGTTTATTAAATCAATCCATTGTGTTTCAAATTCCTCTTTATATCATGCAATAGTTCAAGACTAGTTTAATTTTACAAATTCCCACACTTCTCATCTTTGAAAACCAATTTCACATTATAGGGTTGGGGTCACAACCACTTCAAAGTCACAAGTTTAGGAAATTCACAATTCCCTAGTTTATTCACCATATCCATCCATCCATAAGTTCAAAACCATAATTAAATCATGAATAATTATACATAAACCATGGGAAACATTGTTCAATTCATAAACATTCAAAAAACCCGACCATTATTTGTAACCAACATAAATATCTCATGAACAATACTTTAAAACACATGATTTTATAAAATTAAAAATGAAGGGATAGTAACATGCCTTAAACACCATGAAATTTGGAGAGAAATCAACCCTTGAGTCCTTATATGACCAACTTGATAAAAACCTAGCTTGACTTGCTTGAGGGAATTTAGAGAGCCTTTAGAGTATTTAAAAAGCTACTTGGATTAGTTTCTGGGTAAGAGGAGAAATGTCCAGAATGCCCTTAACTTAAAAGCTACAAAAAGTGTCATCTTTTACTATGGGTCAACCCTTGACCCATAGCCATTCCTTATGACTTATCACCACGAGTTGTAATCAAGGTAGTACCACCAAGGCACCCTATACAGTTATCCTTACGACTCTATTGCATCACTCATACTGAGACCCTACGACTCGCAGGGTCCAGTCGTAGTCAACAAAGAACTCGAGTTGGGACTTACACTAGACACCATATAATTACACCTAACAACTCATCACATATATTTATGGCACTTAGTAAGGCACTCATACTGAGTAAAATCAAGCCACAAACATACTGATTTGGGAATGACTCATCCCAATGACTTTTTAGGACACCTTACGACTCATGGGGTCCAGTCATAGTCAAGGTAGTGAGCTCAAAGCTCAAGAATTTTTCAAGGGCCAAAATCTGGGGTATTTCACAGGCATTTAAGTTTTGTCCTATCTTGTATATAAGAAGATGTGACACACTACAAACCAAGCTTTTGCAAATTAAAATATTGACATGGCTTCTCTACATTGCCTCAATGACAATGACCTGCTCCAAGAATATTTATTTGTTGTTTTTGTTGTTGAGTCATTGTAACACTCTGTGTATGAAAACCTACTCTTTTGTTTTAGGAGTCTTATGTACGTATTTGGTGTCTTATTCTCAATTTATCATTTTGTGTCTAGAAAACTGATGTGCCATGGAAACATGACATATTCGATGCTTAAAACAAGGAATTTATGCTTGGACTTGGGTTATTTTAATGGATATAATGTGTTTGTTGCTGGATTGCTGGAATTTAGGTATAAAGTACCATGGAATGAAAAGTGGAAGAAAAAATGTGAATATGTTGAAGTTTGGTCTATCTACGAGTCGTCAAATCATCATACGACTTGTAGCCTAATTCGTTAACAAGACAGTGGCAAAAGTCAAGTTAAAGAATCTAAGTGAAGACTAACCATGACTCGTAAGTAGTGACTATGAGTCGTGAGGAGCAATCGTAAAGTGATCAGAAGCTAAAGCTAAAGTTCAAAGGTGAAGTCACAAAAGACATCGAGTTGTAAGGTCTGATTACGACTCGTAGTGAAATTATAAAGACACCAATGTTCAAAGCCCTAAAGTTCAAGGGTCAAGTGATAAAGAGTGAAGACCACTAGTCGTACAGTATTACTACAGCTTGTGGTGATGAGTCATAAAGACAATAGTAGCTTGATGACCTGGAGATAAAAGTTCACTGGGATACAGACGATAAGTTGAAAATAACTCGTAAAGAGATGTTACGAGTCACAAGGATTGCCGACTTAAGTTTTCCTAATACGTTGTTATTAGAATTTGTTTCCTATTTTAAGATACTATAAATACCTTAGGGTTATTCTTTTATTAGGTTACACACCTTTACATTACTTTTGATACTTAGCATACTTTGATTATTGAGATTTTTGTTCTGGAGATTTTGGGTTCGCATTCAATTGCAGACTTTGGATTTTCTCTCTTTCACTATTATGTAATTAATTACATGTGTTATTTATTGATTTTCCTGGATTGTCATATAAAAATGAATGACTAATTTCCATGACTAGGGTTGTGGGAACCCTAGAGGATTATCTATGTAAGGGAAGTAGCAGATTCATCTATTGCCTATATTCGAGAACGTCCTCACAAGAGAGTTCAAGATTGGGAAAAGGAGATTGCAACAGTGATTCAAGGCTTCCAACCCTTGTCTTATAAAATCAAGAATCAAAAGGTGAGAGTTGTACTGAGGTTATAGAAAAAGGATAACAAGGCAAAACCCTAAGACTTACAGGTAAAGGGTGAAATCTACCAATGTGTTCACAAGATGATTGATAGTACGTAGCTTTTAAACTTTGCAAGCAGAGCAAGAGGGTAGATGTTACTTGCTCATGGATTTTGTCAAGTTTGAAGATATAGTTCAATGTTTTTCCTATGGGTTCGACCCCAACCTGGTTGGGGTTACTATATTTTACATCGACTGCAGCATACTTCTTTGGAGGTTAGTTTTTGAGTGATACTAAATTTTGGCAAAGTTGTCGGGGAAGACGGTGTGAATTGTTAATTAAAGTTGGTAAAGTCTATGGGTTTTATTTTCTTTTCTTGATTTGGTATATCGGTGTATGCCAAACACTAAGAGTAAAGGTGGTCCCTTACTCCCATTAGATCCAAATCTCGAAAGAATTCTAGAAACACCACAAAGAATGTCAGAGTAAGTTTATGATAGTGTTCCTGTTAGGGTTAGATACCCTCAGATTATACCTCCTCCCCCACCTAGTGATTAATATAATAATACCAATAGATAGATATAGCATTTATTAGAACAAGTAGCTAAAGAGAGAAGAGAAGAGAAGGGGGACCGTTTAGCTCAACAGGCACATCTCGCTCTGCCAAGATTGGTAGAAGATAATGAAGCACCACTAGATGCAAATTGTGGCAGAGGGTGAGGTGGCAGACCTAGAGTAGTCCATTATATCTGTATCTACCACCATATGATAAAGATGAAGACATGGGTTATATAGAGCCTACTGAGACTGGAACTATTGTTCCACCGGCCTTACCCCCGAATGTAAAGTTTGATATTACCAGCGTAATGATTTAACTATTGAATCTGAAGGGTGTATTCTTAAGGGCAGCAACAACGATGCGAAAATGTACCTAGCCAATTTCACGAGCATATAAACCTCATATACCATTCTTGGTATAGATCAGGAAGCGTTAAGATGACGATAGTTCCCTTTTTTACTAATTGGCGAAACATTATTATGGCTGGGAGAACTTCCTAGAGGCTCAATCTTTACTTGGAATAAGCTGTGCAGAAACTTTTTAAATAGATTTTTCCCTCCTTCCAGGATACTGTATTTAAAAGATGAGATCTATAATTTCAGGCAACTACTTGTAAAGTCTAAGTGTGAAGCATGGTTTTGATTCAAAAATAAATTGAGCATGGTACCTTATCATAGAATTATAGGATTAAATTTGTTGGAGATATTCTATAGATCCTTTAATGTTATCTCTAGGGAAATGACAGACATAATATCTGAAGGTGCACTTATGTGTCTATGTTGGGAGATGGCCCAAGAGATGTTAGATGAGATTTCTGTCACTAATAGAGGATGGCATACTAGGGAGGCTGATAGAGGGGCTGGTACATAAGTGACTACAAAGCTAGTGATGATACGGTAGCACAAGAAGTTACATAGCTCAGAATTGATATTGGGCTACTTTCAAAACAATTTATAAGTGACTACAAAGCTAGTGATGATACGGTAGCACAAGAAGTTGCACAGCTTAGAATTAATATTGGGCTACTTTCAAAACAATTTGCAGCAATAACAATTGAAAAGGTAAACACAGAGGTAGCAAAGATATCTACTTCTAGACGTATGAGTCTGATGCACATGAGAAAGTAAAGTATTTGGATTGCAAAGTGGTGGATTTCTTATCCAAAGGGCAAAGAAATCAATGTCAAAATTATTTTGGTGACAGGTACCGAGATAAAAGTAGAGAACAAAATGGTGATTGGAGAAGCAATGATTAATACAAAGAGAAGAGTGATAGATATGTCCCACCAAGTAGTCGAGATATCGAGTCTAGAATAGAAGCAATGTTGTCAAAATTAGTAAAAGGCCAAGAAATTCAAGAGATCCATCTTAAGGAGATCAAGGTAGATATATCATGGTTGAATTAGAATGCTGAGTCGCATGCTACTGTGATTAAATAACTAGAGCAGCAGTTTGGCTAAATGTCGGCCATGTTGAATCAATGGCATCCTGGCACACTTCCTAGTAATACAGTGCAGAACCCAAAGAATGATACTTATTGCCATGCAATTACTACTTGGAGTGCAAAAAGCACCATGTATCCACCGCTGTCTACTATGAATGAGCCAAAGAATAATGTTGATTCTTTTACTATTGAGTAAGCACCTGATGTAGAAATGAAGAAATCGCTCGATGTTGAGGATAATAATATGGATAACAGAGTTAAGTATAAGGTTGAGGATCCTGGTCTTAAGACCTTTCAAAGACCTCGACCACCTTAACCTCAGATATTGAAAAAGAAGTAAGAAAAGAAAAAATATCAGATGTTTTTATCTATATTGAAGGAGTTTTTTTGTAAATATTCCATTAGTTGAGGCATTATAGAAAATAACAGACTACGCTAAATTCATGAAAGATTTGGTCACTGAAAAGTAGACTGTGGCCTATAAGCCTACAGATAATGTTCGTTGTTAGTGTTGTGGCCTCTAGATCATTAGTAGAGAAGAAGGAAGAGCATGGATCTTTCACCATTCCATGTACTATTGGGTCTTTCAACTTTACCTAGGCTTTATGTGATCTGGGAGTGAGCATTAATATTATGTCATTGGTTGGGTTTAAGTAGTTGGGGTTGGGAGCTCCCAAACTAACATCGATGAGATTGTTGATGGATGATTGAATGGTATATATTGGTAAAGGTTGCATCTTTCATCTTCCCAACCAATTTTGTGATACTTGATTGTGAGGTGGAATTCCAAGTCCCTATCATCTTGGACAGAGCCTTCCTAGATACAGGTAGGGCATTGGTTGATATAAAATTAGGACATATGAGGTTCATACTCAATGATGAAAATGTAATCTTTAATGTATACCAGTCAATACAACAACCAAATGATATTAGAGTTGTATCAGTGATAGACACTATTGATGATTTAATAGAGGCAGTGACTTTTCCTATTGAAGAAAGGTTGGGTGTTGAAGCCTTAGAAACAGTGATTATGAATTTCGACAGCTATGGTATTGATAACTATTATGAGATGGTATGTACAATTTATGGGAGTATTTCTTATAGTTTTGCACTAAAGAAGCTTGACTTAGACCTTCAAAATAGAACCACTCTACCTTCTTGCTCGTCTATTAAGGAGGCACTAGTCTTAGAGTTAAAGGCCCTCCCTTCTCATTTGCGATATGTATTTTTGGGGGTCGACAACACTTTGGCGATAATCATTGCAACTGACTTGACGTAGAAAAAAGTAAAAGCTTTATTATCAGTGCTATAGAGATTCAAGAGGGCCATTGGATAGTCTCTTGTAGACATTGTGGGAATTTCGTTGGGTCTTTGTACTCATAAGATCCAACTTGAACTAAATTATGCTTCAAGTATAGAACATTAGTGTCGGCTAAATCTGTCTATGTAGGAGGTAGTGAAGAAAGAAATATTCAAGTGGTTAGATGCTGGTGCAGTATATCCCATTGCTGACAGCAAGTGGGTCAACTTGGTTTATTGTGTTCCAAAGAAGAGAGATATTATGGTTGTGCCTAATGAGAAGAATGAGCTAGTGCAAATGAGACTAGTCATAAGATGGAGAGTGTGCATAGATTACAAGAAACTAAATACATAGACTCAAAAAGATTATTTCCCCATATCATTTATGGACCAGATGCTTTATAGTCTTACGGGTAGAGGGTAGTATTGTTTTCTGGATGGTTATTTGGGTTACAACCAAATCATTATTGCAACCAAAGATCAAGATAAGACAACCTTCACTTGTCCTTATAGGACCTTTTTATTTAGGCGTATGCCATTTGGGTTGTGGAATGCTCTAACCATATTTCATAGATGTATGATGTCAATCTTCTCTAAAATGGTAGAAGACACCATCGAAGTATTCATGGATAATTTTTCAGTAGTTGGTGATTCTTTTAATGATTGCTTGGTTCACTTGGAAAATGCTCTTTGTAGATGTGAGAAGTGCAACTTGGTACTTAATTGGGAAAAGTGTCATTTCATGGTTAAAGAAGGCATTGTTCTTGGGCACAAGATTTCAAAAGGGGTATATAGGTAGACAGAGTTACAATTAAAGTGATCGAGAAATTGCCTCCATCAAATTCTATTAAGGGTATTCAGAGTATTTTAGGACAGGCGGGCTTTTACAGGTGATTCATAAAGTATTTCTTGAAGATTGCCAACCTACTTTCCAAGCTTCTAGAGAAAGAAGTAAAGTTTGATTTTGATGAAGCATGCTTGAAGGCTTTTGAATACCTAAAAGAGGTTGATGACGGCATCTATCACTATGTCCCTTGACTGGTCCTTGCCATTTGAGTTCATGTGTGATGAAAGCGGAGTGGCCTTCAGTATTGTCCTAGGCCAAAGAAAGAAAAATACCCTTCATCCCATCTACTATGCCAGCAAGGCATCAAACCCTGCTAAAAAATGTATACTATTACTGAATAGGAATTGTTAGCACTGGTTTTTACCTTTGAGAGATTTTATTCGTATCTGATTGGGATGAAGGTAATAGTGCATACTGACCATAAAGCATTGAGGTACTTGATGTCGAAAAAGGATGCAAATCCTAGATTAATTTGGTGGGTTCTTTTGCTGGAAGAGTTCAATTTTGAGGTCAAGGACAGAAAAGGTTCTGAGAATAAAGTTGCATATCACTTGTCTAGACTTGGGGAGGAAGCGATGCAGAAAGTTGAAGATGGGATCAAAATTGATGATAGTTTTTAAGACAAGTGGGTATTGGCTGCCTCGCAAGATCTAATTCCATAGTTTGCTGACTATGCAAAAGAACTAGCAAGTGATCTTGTCCCAGAAGATCTATCCTTCCATCATAGAAAGAGATTCATGTATGAGGTAAGGAAGTTTTTAAAGAATGAACCTTACTTATTCTGAATCTGTGCAGATAGGTTTATTTGTAGATGCATCCCTGATGTGGAGATGATGAGCATCCTTGAGGCTTGTCATTTATCACCGATTGGCGGTCACCATGGAGGAATCCGCACAGCCCACAAGATCTTACAATATGGGTACTACTGGCCTACAATATACAAGGATGCTCATGACTTTGCTTCGGCCTGTGACCAATGTCAGCTTCAAGGTAATATCTCTAGGCACCATGAACTCCCGATGACCCTTATTTTAGAATTGGAATTATTTAATGTATGGGGTGTGGACTTCATGGAACCATTTGTGAAATCCTTTGTTATGAAGTACATTCTTATGGCAGTGGATTATGTATCTAAATAGGTGAAAGTGGTTGCACTCCCTAATAATAAAGGAAGAAGTGTCATCGCCTTCTTGAAAAAGTATATCATTTCATAACATGGCACACCACATGCAATCATTAGTCATGGTGGGTCATATTTCTGTAATTTCATATTAAAGAGTATGCTTGAGAAGTAAGGAGTGAAGCATAAGGTGTCAACGCCTTACCATTTGCAGACTAGTGGAGAGGTTGAGGTGTCCAACAGAGAAATAAAGTCCATTTTGAAAAAAAAAATTGTGAAGGCTAATAGTACTAATTGGTCTATAAAGTTAGATGATGAATTATGGGCTTACAAAACAAATTTTAAGAATCCATTAGGCACTTCTCCATATCAGTTGGTATACAGCAAGGCATGTCACTCACTTGTTGAACTTGAGTGCAAAGCACTATGGACATTGAAGAGGTTGAACTTCGAGAGGCAATATGCAGTAAAAGAAAGAATGGGTAAGATGAATAAGTTGGACGAGTTTTGAATCTTGGTTTATGAGAGTTCTACAATTTAAAAAGAGAAGATGAAGTTGCATCATGATCACAAAATCAAGAAAAGAATATTTGATCAAGGTGACCAGGTATTGCTATATAACTTTAGACTTCACTTGTTTCCAGGAAAGTTGAAGTTCAGGTGTTATGGAACATTTAATGTGGTGAGAGTGTTTCCATATGGTGATTTAGAATTGAAGTGTGATGGTGAAGCCCAATTCAAAGTGATTGGGCTAAGGGTAAAGCACTATATGGGTAACACCGAGGAGCTTAAAGTGGTTCATGAAGTGGACCTTGGTGAAGTCTGAGTAACCAAGGAAATTGAATCGTACCACAATTTTAAATCAAGTGCTATATTGGAGGCAACCCATGGGGCTAGTTGGTGAAATTTAAGTATCCAATATAGCCACATCATGCCGCGATGTTAAATCAGGCGCTGCGTGGGAGACAACCTCTGTTTTGTACTTAATAAATTATATGGTAGTATGTGTGTTAAGTGTACAAGATTGAAGATTACAGGAGTTAACCAAAAATTTGCAAAAACCAGGTCATATGGCACTTTATGTGTTGTAACCAAACATTACGACTCGAGAGCAGGAGCCGTAAGGACCTGGAACCAGATCACTTTTAGGTAACTAGTTTCCGAAGTCATTACGACTCTTGGAATGATTCATAATGCTCTATTATGACTCATTGCCTTGCTCCGGACCCAAGTAAGGTTCTTGTCATTTAACAGAGGGATTTTAAAACCAGTAAGCAATGGTTACGAGTCGTGATGAGGACTCGTAACCAAGCCTACCGGTTCGGACATCGTGGGTCGACCCGACCCCAAATTATAATTTAAAATAAAAAGGGCACCCAAAACGAGCACCTATCTTCTCAATTCATACACTCCCTTCATTGTTAATGGCTTTAAAATTTGAAAAAATGCTCCACATTCAATCTAAAGCACAAAATCAAACAATTTCAATTTTCCCAAAGTGTTAAATTCACCAGGATTAGGGCTCTAATTTGCTAAAGTTAAGAATTACAAAGTTCAAACAAACAAGTGTTTTGTGCTTAAACTATCTTTTAACTAAGTTAGTTTCTAACATTAATGCAATATCATTGGATTTCTTGACTTAACCATGGGTATAAATCAATAACAAAATCCTATATTTGAGAATTGTTCTATAAAACATGGTAATGGGATTGAAAATAGACTTGAGGTGTTGATTTATGTTTAGTCATGAATGTGTGGAGTCTTATGAAGTGTTTAAATGTATACTATTGTGTGTGGGTTAAAGTATTAGAACCACTAAAGTCTATCCCTCATGTTACACTGGTATAAGCCCCATAATGACTCATAATGACACTTAACAAGTTGTTATAACACTTGTAAGCACTGATAACATGAAAGATTAGAGGAGGATAGGTTATGGTAACATTACGAATCACCCAAAAGAGTCGTAGTCAATCCTTACGACTCATAGTATGGAGTTGTGATGACTAGAGAAATTCATGTATAGTATGATAGGTTTCTAGATAGTTTACGAGTATTAGTGATGAGTCGTAAACTAACATTTTGACTTGTTAGGAGGACTCATAACCTGACTAGCTAATCTTGATTTGTACTCTGTCAACCTTATGACTCTTCTAAACGAGTCGTACCCAGTGACTACGACTCAGACCCTTCAGTCATAATAAGTTAAATAAAGGTACAATAACACCAAATTGTCTTATTTTTATTTCCTCTTCATAGAATTTAGTAATTGGTCTTATGAAAATAGGTTTAAATATCTCCAAATGGTGATTCGTCGTCCAAGCAAACCCCAAAAAAGAACACTAAGAAAAAACCTGCCCCAAAATTAATTATTAGTTGAGAAACAAGGACATTGATGAATCAAGCAGTGACCTCGTAGAATACCTACTGAAGGGGAAGGCAGAACCAAGGAAGAAACAACCTCAAGGAAAGAAAATAGTCACAAAGGATGACACCCCTCTAAAAGGGCCAAGAATGAAAAATCCCAGCACTTTCCTACTATACTTACCATCATCTTTTGATAATGACAATGAGGATGATGATAAAGAAGAAGAAAATAATAATAGAGTTGGCGAGGAAGAATCGAGCTCTTATGGGAGAGACTGGAGTGAGAGGGAGGAGTATGTTACCCCCATTGATGTTCAGCCGCGACTACCATCCCAATTTTAATTATCTATTAAACCTACTCCAGTGCTTATTGTTGAACAGTGGGGGTACCCCAGAATGTAGGATACCTATAATGAAGGGATAGAAGAAAATTTGGCCACAGCAAAAATAAGAAGGGGGATATATCTGGAGAGGAGATTAACTGCTATAGGAATGTCTCGAATGCCTGATTTCAAGACCCAGTTCCAATAATATTAATTTTAGTAGATGACCACGGATTTGGGAAAATTCAGTCCCACACTAGTGTGGGAGTTCTATGCAGCCTATAAGGGAGAGTTGAAGAGGCAATACCTACAGGATAGATTATATAAAGGTAGCGATCTTATCACCCCCTTGACTATTCGTGGAGTTCGGGTAAAATTTCTCCATGACTATATTAAGAGTCTTGCATGGACCTAATTTCCAACTATCGGTGAATATGGCTGAAATTTAGTACCGCATGGAGGAAATGCACAAATAACGGATGAAAGCTCCCTTACAGGAATGCAAAGAACAACTAGGTATGGCAGATAAGATGATGCACTTTCAATGGATAGCAAGTCTGATTGCTATAAATAGAGAGAAAGTGAGTTGGGTGATTGGTGGTCCAAGAGTAAATTTTCAGCAGATTGCCAAGAACACGCTGAACTTCGAGGCAAAAATATGGTGGACTATAGCCCGAAATAGACTATTTCACATAACTGGGAAAAATATTCTGAGTCCTTTCTGCATCGCATTAATAGTTGGATTCATGGCAGGGTATGAGTTCAACATTACATAATTTATCACCAAAGAGATACTAGATTAAGCTGTGGGTAGTGATGTCATTTTGTCATTCACATGCTTGTTGACTCAGATTTACTTAGAAGTAGGGGTCTAAGTACTTCTAGACATGGATTAATGTTGCAAATCCCATGACAAGCCAAACAAGGAACAGCAATGTTGACTGAGATACTACTGACCAAAGATAGCCAGAGTACCACTACTACCGAATCTACTATGGTAGATGACACTTCAGTATAGGGTGGGTCATTTGATCCCCAGCATTCTAATGTAATGGGTATATCTAGTACTCTTACCCATCCACAGACTAAGGAACCATGTCCTCTCATATCCATATCAGTTCTAGTAGGATACATGGTTATTACACAGGCTATGTAAAATGAGGTTATGAAAACATTGAGCATCCTGGAGGAAAATGTGTGATTGATAAAATCAGGAGTAAAACCCTGGGTTGATAATAGACTAGATGAGTAAAACACAAGGGTATAGAGGAGGTTGGATACTTTTGAGATAAGTCTCACTCGTTGTCTTGGAGGTTTTCAAGCTCCTGATTTACCAGGAATAAAAGTTGAAATGGCCGAATTGTGAAACTCGGTGAATGAGTTACACAAGAGGCCAATTTTCCTTGTGCTAGTCATGGAAGAGATCTAATCAGATGAAGAGGTCAAAAATATTTTGTATATCAAAATCAAAGAAAAGGTAGAAAGAGAAAGAAGGACCAAAAAAGAAAAAGACAAAGCGCTGAAGATTAAAATGTAAAAGCAGCAAAAGAGCAAGTGTACAAAGTGAGAAGGACCAATAGGTGAGAGTCCAGGAGTTGGTTGGTGGTGTTGATAGTTCGAGACCGGCCATAGATATTGAGAGGAACAGTGACACAGCCCCAATACCTTATATACCACTAAGCGTAACTACCACAACCGATTCTACTATTGTGGAGATAGTATCGATAGTTGATTGGACAACTTTAGAGGAGATTAGGACCTTATTTGAGGTCCTCGAGATGACCTAGTCGCGGTCATTCATTGTCTTAAAGTAGTTTCCACAAAGATTTCAGGAAGAGAGGTAGTTTTGTGTGTAAGTTGCGTTGGCACCTAGGGCACCCAGGTATGTCCTTGATCCCAGTTTTACATTACTAGATGCAATGGGGACAGTGCATAGGTTTTAGTTGGCGGTTTGGGTGTACCACCGTCACTACAATTTATAGTTGTCATGTTTCAAAACCCGTAGGCCATAGTATAAATGATGAACCAGAATGTGTATGGGTGTTTGATTGTGTAATGCTTAAGTGAGCAGAATAAGGGGCATAGGCAGTCAATAATATTGTGCAAAATAATTATGGTCAAAAAAGTTTTCCTAAAAAAGTTATACCCTTTTTGAAAAAATTTTGGTTGTGACAAACTGTGTGATTTTTATGCATGTGAGATTACTGAAAATCCCTTAATGGAATTAGAATTAGGTACAAAATAATTATGGCTTGTAGGTACATAAATTGGATAGGTCGTGACTAGCATGTGACCTAGTACAAAGTGAGTGTGAGGTGTTACTTAGTTTTAGCATGTACGGAGTCCTAAAATTGCTTAGTTGTTTTTGCCTAGAACATAGAATGGTTTGGGTAGGAGATGATCATAGGACATTTCTTTTATCAGACCACTCGAGCCTAAAATGCCAAACCAAATGAGATAGGAATCCCTTGATCCTAATTTTGAGGCTAATTGATCGACTTTTTTGCGTACACTAATTTTATCTTCCCACTTGACTATAATGAACCTTTTTTTTGCACTGGTCCTCCTTGGACATTGTCACCTCAACTCTAGCAAATCACTTAAGTTGAGGGTGGCTATTATAGGGGTGCATAATAAAAGTGAGTATGAAGAAAGAAGTGTAGATAGAAAAATAATTAAAGGTAGGTGTGGTAGAAATAAAAGAAAAAAGAAAAACAAAAATGCATGAAAAAAGAAAGAATACCACACCACGCCTAAAAATAGGCATGAAAAAGAATAAAAGGGAGAAATACGAGCGAATTAAATTTAAAATGGTAGAAAAAGTGAATCCCTAAGAAAGCGTAGTGCCAAGGAGGTTGAGTCACTTAAAAGTCCCTAAATATGACATAACCAACCCTACGCATATATTATAAGCCAAATAAAGTCCTATAGTGATCTTAGCCCAACTGTCTAAAAATTTACATGATAAGCATAAGGGAAAGCCTCTGGCACTCTGTGTACACTAATTGGAACTTCGTTGTGAGTGTGAACATTTCTAGACTATCCCTAAAATAATAGTGTAAATTAAAATGAGTGATAGGGACTTCGTTGACTGTGAGGGTGCATGAGTTGTAATGTCGATTTAAATATCTGTCCAAGTAGTGTATATTGCTTAGGCCTAGTTATTTGTCGCTAATGTAATACCATTATTAGATTGGTATGGGTTAACTGTAGTACTGGGTCATTATACAAAGTAGCATTTGAAACAATAGAATAGGAGGGGAGTATAAATTGTTCTTGTATTGACTGATAAATCGGCTGCTAAATATGTCACAAACTCATCAAAGTTAAGCCATTGTTTTTTTGTGGGGTTGATCTCTTTTTTTCCCAAGGATACGCAAATATTATAAGTTGAGGGTGTTGATGTGTTGTGGAAACATGGCACATTCGATGCTTAAAACAAGGAATTTATGCTTAGACTTAGGTTATTTTGGTGGATATGATGTGTTTGTTGCTTAATTGCAGGGAATTTAGGTATGAAGTACCTTGAAATGAAAAGTGGAAGAAAAAGTTGTGAATATGTTTAAATTTGTTCTATCTATGAGTTGTCAAATCATCATATAACTCGTAACCTAGCTCGTTAACAATATAGTGGCAAAAGTCAAGATAAGAATCTAAGTAAAGACTAACCACGACTCTTATGGTGTGACTACGAGTCGTGAGGAGCAATCAGAAAGTGAGCAGAGGCCAAAGCTAAAGTCCAGAGGTAAACTTACAGAAGACCACGAGTTGTAAGGTTTGATTACGACTCGTAGTGAGAAATCGTAAAGAGACCGATCTTCAAAACCCTAAAGTTCAAGGCTCAAGTGATAACAAGTGAAGACCACGAGTCGTAAGGTCTCACTATGACTCATGGTGATGAGTCGTAAAGACAACAGTATCTTGAAGTCCTGGAGATAAAAGCTTACTGGAATGCTGAAGACAAGCTGAATATGACTCATAAAGAGATGTTACGAGCCGTAAGGATTGCCAACTTAAGTTTTCTTATTACATTTTTATTAGGATTTCCTTATTATATTCAGATACTATAAATACCTTAGGGTTATTCTTTTATTAGGTTTCGCACTTTTACATTACTTTTGATACTTAGCATACTTTGATTATTGAGATTTTTGTTCTTGAGATTTTGGGTTTGTATTCAATTGGAGAATTTGGATATTCTCTCTTTCATTATTGTGAAATTAATTACAAGTGTTCCTTATTGATTATCATAGATTGTTGTATAAACATGAGCGGCTAATTTCCTTGACTAGGGTTGTGGGAACCCTGGCAGATTAGCTACGTAAGGGAAGTGGGAGATTTATTTATTAGATTGTCTTTGTGTGTATTGCAATCTTCTTCGTATTTATTGAACCCAAATTACTACAGAAGTGTAGGGATTGCTTGTATTCGAGAACATCCTCATAAGGGAGTTCATTTTTAGGAAAAGAAGATTACAACAGTGATTCAAGGCTACCAACCCTCATCTAATCAACTCGAGACTCAAAAAGTAAGAGTTGTGCTAAGGTTATAAATAAGGGATAGCAAGGCAACACCCTGAGACTCACAAGGTAAAGGGTGAAATCTATCAATACGTTCACAAGATGATTGATAGTACATATCTCATCAAATTTATATGCAGAGCAGGAGGGTAGGTGGATTGAGTACAAGAATTTTATGTTATTGTGAAGCCAGAGAGAACACAGTCCTAGTGTTCATCTTTTATTATTTACAAACTCAAGCATTCAAGTTTTGTTACATGTTACTTTTGACTTCAAATTCCTCCCATTTACTTTTTCGCATTGCTCGTGGATTTTGTTACACTTGAAGATACTGTTCAACCTCTTTTCTGTGGATTTGACCCCAACCTAGTTTGGGTTACTCTATTTGACATTGACCACAACCTACTTCTTTGAAGGTTAGTTTTTGGGTGACATCAGCAACTAGAGTTAGTTGTTAGACTGATTACAATGCAATTATTATAATAAAGTCACAACAGAGGTGTTATGAAGGTTGAGGATTAACAATTTAATCCTAGAGTCGCAAGAGTTTGTAATTCTGAAGTTGCTTGATGTTAGTGGATTGACTGATAATCCTACAAGGTAGGTCATGTTTTTTCCTCCCTCAAGCAAGTAGTTTTCCATGTAATATCGTGTGTTTTTTAGTTATCTTATTTTATTTCTATTGTATAGTTCTATTGTTTTTTATCTGTATCAAGGGCTTGATCCCTTAACGATGATGGAATTATACATACCTTTAATTGGAATTAAAGTTAATACTTCCAAAATGGTTAATACTTAGGAAGGATCTCACCCTAATGGCAGCTCTACCTAGTCGTTAAAAAGGTCTATCAACAACTAGGCCACCCCGCTTAAATGGGCAGTCTATAGGTGGTGGAAAACTTGTATGTACGACTTTATTATGGCTGAAGATAGTGAACTTTGGGATGTCATACTTGATTGAGATCATGTGCCTATAAAATCAGTCAAAGTTGGAGAGGTCACTATGTCTATTCCCAAAACCAGAAAAAGTATGATAAAGTTGATAGAAAAAAAATAGAGAAAAGCTACCAAGTAAAGAAGTTTCTAATATATGGCGTAAGACCATATGAGTATAACAATATATCTCATAGTGAATCAACCAAGGAGATATAGAAGTGTATGTAGACTGGACACGAAGATAGTATTAAGGGAAAGAGTTCAAAGTCAACATACTTATGACCCAATATGAAACCTTTACCATGAAGAAAGGAGAGTCTATTCTGGAGATGTATAAAAGATTCCCAACTATAACAAATAAACTCTACTATTTATATGAAGTGATAAGGCCAAGCAAGCAGGTTTGGAAAGTTCTTAGTATTTTGTCAAATATTGGGAAAGCAAAGTTGATGCAATCATTGAGGCTCGTGATCTCAAAAATTCTCATCATGGAAGAATTGATAGGAAATTTGAAGAATCATGAGCTAAAGAAACAATAAGATCAAGGAAGAAAAGAACCCAAGAAGGAGAAAATACTAGCACTTAAAGCTGAAAAAGGTGATTAAAGTGATGATGATAAGGATATGGCTTATCTCACTATGAGATTCTAGAAGGCATTTATAAGAAATAGAGGCTTCTCTAGAAGGGTTCCATTAGTAGATCAGTTGGAGCCAATCATTTGAGCCACAAGTGTGGAAACTAAGTCAATTTATCCAGGAATGTTCTCAACACAAATTTGAGTACAAGGAATATGCAAGGAATGGAGATGAGAATGGAAAGAAGAAGGATCGATTCCCTAAAAATTTCAAAAGATTGGCAACTATTAATCAAGTTTTCAAGTAAACTCTGGATGCTTGGGCAGACTCTTCTGGTGAGTCAAATGCCTCGAAACATCCTGAAGATGCCTCAATTATGGTGACTAAAAATAAAGATTATATATTCAACTCACTATTTGATCTTGTGACAAAATCAGTCGATAAAAATGATGACAAGGTAACTTACTTTGATATTAAAAAACTTCAGGATTACTCACTAAAGGAACTAAATATCTATCTAATTTCTTCATAGATACGAAAGGATTACTCTTAAGAAAAATATTGATGAATCTAAAAGTGAGAAAACTATTTTATGTGTTCAAATTGCTGAGATATAAGAAAAAATATGGCGTGTTGTTGACTGAAAATTTAGCTTTGTATGAGAAGTTGAAAGAGACTTCTCACCATGGCACAAAAGTAAAAGGTGAAGGAAGTAACCTCTAATTTAAGCTTGAAAAAAAGTTGAACCAGTCTAACCTAGATCTTACTACTCTTAAGAGAAATATGGAACTTGAGAAGAACCTGATCTGTGTGAAAAGTGAACTCCAAAAGTTCCTTTGATGGACAACATCTTCAAAAGTCCTAGATAGTCTAACTAGTTAGAGGTCAAGTAATGGTCATGGTCTTGACTATCAAAAGATGAATCGCCTATACAATCCCAATAACAAGTATGTGTTTGTTGCTAACAATCTGTTATCTACTCACTATGGTAGAAATGGCCATAAGAAAGTTTTTTGTCCAGTGAAAATATCTGCTGAAATGAAGTATTCTACTTACCTTGAGAATAAGGAACATAAGGGAACATCATGTCCTAAATATAAAAGGACCAAGTTGCCTGTATGGAAAAATAAAAGTTTTACTCGAACATAAGGGAACATCATGTCCTAAATATAAAAGGACCAAGTTGCCTGTATGGAAAAATAAAATTTTTACTCTTCCTTTTGTCTGTTTATTGGGAACTCAAATTAAAATGAGTTCCCAAGTCTAAAAAATGATGTGCGTTGTAGAAAGAAGCGAGATAAAATAGACAAGGATGATTCATAGACATGACTACTCAAAACATATAATTGGAAAGATGAAAGATTTTCTCTCACTCAAAGGTATCCAAGAGGAAGTATTTCATTTGGAAATGGTAAATAGGGATATATTCTTGGGGTAGGCAAGATTAAAAAATTACTATATCGTGTTATAGAGAATGTATATTATGTTAATGGACTAAAATATAGCATGTTTAGTGTGTCACAAATCAGTGACAGGGAAAATGAAGTTAAATTCATTTCAGAATATTGTACTATAACAAGCCTCAACAGTGGTAAAAGGTTATTGACACCTTAAAGAAGCAAGAACATATACATTACTAACTTAGGTTCAATCTCTAGAGCTTATCTTACATGTCTAAGTGCCCAAGAAGATGAAGAAGAATTTTGGTATAAAAGATTAGGACATGTTAGTTCCTTTTTGCTCAACAAGCTGATCTCAAAGGACTTAGTTCATTGTTTGTCTAAAATCAAGTTCTTAGATGGTAAAATTTGGGGTGAATGTTCAAGAGTCAATCAATTCAAATCATCCTTCAAGCCCAAAAGCAAGTCATGTCTTCAAGGCTCCTGGAACTTCTTCATATGGATTTATGCCGACCAGTTCAAATTCCTAGTAGAAGAGGCAAGAGAATTATTTTTGTTGTTATGGATGACTACTCTAGGTTCACCAGTAGGCTGTTTGTCAAATCCAAGGATGAGACTTTTTCAGTCATCATCACTTTTGCTAAGCATGTTCAAGACAAATTTTAAGGTACTATTACAAAGATCAAATTAGATAATAGTACAAAATTTAAAACGTCTAGGTTTGATGAATTTTTCCTACAAAATAGTATTAATCATAACTTTTTAGCTCTCTGTACTCCTCAATATAATAGGGTAGAAGAGAGAAAGAATAGAACCCTAGTAGACGATACAAGAACTATGCTCTTAGATGTTAATGTTTCTCAAAGAATCTGGGCAAAGGCTATGGACACTACTTGCTATGTGCAAAATAGATGCTTGATCAGGTTTCTATTAGAGAAAACACCTTATAAGATACTATTTCAAAAGAAACCAAGTTAAGCTACTTTCATGCCATTGGCTGCAAGTTCTTTATTCTAAGTAATGACAAGGATGCTCTAGGTAAATTTGAACCAAAGAGCTGCAAAGAAATGTTCTTGGGTTATTCATATACTAGTAAGGCATATAGAGTTTTCAAAAAGAGAACTCAATATGTTGAAAAAATTATCAATGTGATATTTAATATAACTGATGATCTAGGAAATAGTGAGTCTCTAAATAATGATGAAATTAAGAAATTACTACATATTCAAAAATACGACCTTGAGCAAGAAGAAAATGGTACTCTAGTGAAATAAGATGTTGGTGATGATGTTGAATCAAATTCATAAGCTCATGAGATCATAGGAGAACCACTCTTTTCTGAGCCCTCCAAAGAAGATGTAAATTCTCCTTTCTAAAAAGTAGCTTAAAGTGATGAATGAAAAAAGGAGAACTAGATCCTACTCAAAAAGGATCATCAGTAAGAAGGTCAAACTAGAAACAAAAAAGTTCTCAATATCTAGACAATGTTATTTCTCTACTTGATTAGGCATGCATACTATATTCATGACTAAGAATTTATGAAATTTAATAGAATTCTCTGTCTTTATTTCATAAATTAAGCCCAAAGGTATCAAGGAAGTACTTAAGAATGCATATTGAATTAATGCCATACAAGATAAACTGCATCAATTTGAGAGAAATAAGGTATGACACCTGTTTCCTAGACTGATAGAACTATCATAGGTACCAGGTGGGGTGTTTAGGAACAAACATAATGAAGATGGGACTACTACCATAAAAAAGTCAAGACTAGTTGTTCAACGATATAATCAAGAAAAAGAATTGACTTTAATGAGACCTTTGCTCATGTGGCAAAAGTGGAAGCTATCAGAATTCTCAATGCCTTTACAGCTATTATAGGGATCAAACTCAACCAAATAAATGACAAAAGTATCTTTCTCAATGGGTACCTGAAAGAGAAAATATATGTTAAGTAGCCTCCAGGATTTTAACATAGGGATTATCCTTCTTATATGTTCAAATTGGACAAAACACTATATGGCCTAAAGCATGCTCCTATGGCCTGGTATGAATGCTTTTAAAATTTTATTAGAAAATAGATTTAATAGAAGAATAATTGATAATACTCATTTTCTAAAGACTAAAGGAAGATGCCTATAGTTCAAATCTATGCGGATGACAGTATCTTTAGATCTACTATGGATTCATTATGTGATGAATTTTCTAAGCTTACGAGTAGTGTGTTTGAAATAAGTATGATGGGAGAGATGAACTTCTTCCTTGGTCAGCAAGTGAAGCAAGTGTCAAATGGAATCATGATAAGTCAACAAAAGTATATATGACAATTTTTGAAAAAGTACAACATGGAGGATTTAAAGCCCATTGACACCCCTATTGGAACCTCATCCAAGTTAGAGAATAAAGAACGTGGTCCCTCTATGAATGAGACAATGTATAGAGAAATCATTGGCTCACCACTATATCTTATTGTAAGCAGACCTGATATTATTTTAAGTGTTGGTATGTGTGCAAGGTTTCAATATTTTCCTAAAGCGCCACATCTCAAGAAAGCTAAGAGAATCATCAGATATCTCAAAGAATTTCTAGACATGGTCCTCTTCTATCCATTAGGTGACAACTGTAAATTGGTGAGATATGCTGATGATAATTGTATAGGGTACCTAGTGACAAGAAAAGCACTTTTGGAATGGCTTTTTTCTTGGATTATCATTAATCTCCTAGGAACTAGAAAATAAAATTCAGTAATTCTTTCCATACTAAAAGAAGAATAAGTAGTTGTTGTATCCTGTTGTGCTCAACTACTATGGATTAAGAGGCAAATTGAATATTGTAGGGTGATGAATGATTGTGTAACACCCATGTGTGATAACACTAGTTCTCTCAACATGACTAAGAATCCTTTTCAACACAAGAGGACCAAGCATATTGATATCAGACATCACTTTCTAAGAGATAATGTAGAGAAAGGAATAATTTGCATTAAGTCCTGCAACACAAAATATCATATTATTAAAATTTTCACCAACCCACTAAGCATGGACTAGTTCCAAAAGAATTGCTTAAATCTTAGTTTAATAAAGCCCAACTAATCCTTCTTATCACTTGGATATTTCTTATTTTGTCTAGAAAATTGGTTACAAGTATCCAGGTAATATAATACTTGATCAGTTCTAAATCAGACTCAAACCCTTATAGGTATACGCTCATGGTAGAAAAGAAGGATAGTAGAAATACACAACAAAAAAAAATGTTCCATAGAGGGAACTGTTCCCTCTATTCCATAGAGGGATCTGTTCCCTCTAAAGGTTAGTCTAACTTTTATTGTTATTGGAATTTTAAAATTAAAACTTACACTTCCACATTAGACATCTCTATTCCAGCCTTTTTGTAGCATTGTCTTGTCAGAGGAATAAGCATCATCTTTATTCTTCACTCAGCATAGTATTTTGCTCTTTCTCTGTCATTGAATCACTGCTCTATGTTTTTTTTTATAGCCTCTAAATTATTTCAAACCTCTTTAAACCCTTTTTGTCTTTCTCAATCATCTCCACAAAATGAACTTATATCTCACCAGTCAACTTTATACTCTTATGAAATTTTTCAAATATATTCCCATTCAATCCCCTCAACCTTTCAATAGATGAACATACTCTAGCCTCCACTGTTCGAATCAAAACAACCCCTTTAACCGAGAAGTTATGTAACTCTCTAATAATCACTCTAGCGTTAGTTACCCCTTTGACACCCTAAATTTTTTAAATCTAAAAGACTCTACCTTGCCCATTTAACTCTCTACATAAATAGATTCCCAAAAATTTTTCAACAAAACCATCAAGACAGCATATCTAGAAACTATAAATGAGATCTCTAGCAAGCCATCCTTTGAAATGATTCATGTAAATGAATGTAAAGGTGTGTTATTACTGTTGTCAAAGAAATTCCTCCTATTTCAGAGGACCAAAATCAAGGAACACGTTTTAAAATTGTCCAAGGTCATGTTCTAAAGTAAATATTCTTGTAGAGGATTGTAATACTCCGAAAAATCCAACTCAATATTAGCTCCATATTTCAAGATCATCCATAGTACATCATGGTTCCTTGGTAGTTTAATTATCAAGGTTGATGTGAATTAAGGTCTCAAATATGTCCTAGCTATTATGCGAATCAAAACATTCCTTACCAATTGAATTCTTGAGAATGATATTGGTATCGTCAACTTCAAATAAGCATATCTCTCATTCTACTAGAATTTTTGATCCCATGACCTACCAATGGATAGATAATTTAATAAGCTTTCTGTCGATACCAAATTCGCCTAAAATGGACACCTGGTAAAGAAGTTATGGCTATTTTAAGTTTCTGCTGTAAGACGAATGCCATTTTAGTGCATGGTGCGTCGCACCAGAGGCCAAAATAGCACTCGTCAATTTCCAGAAAGCCACCGTGATAGCCCCGCTTTATGCCAAGCTTCCAGGTCACAATAATTGGCATTTTACCAATCTACATCGCGCCGGGGCCCTAAATCAGGATAAATTTTGCGTAGTTTTCAGTTTTCATTTTAAACTCCTCAAGGGAAATATTGTAACTTCCCAAAACCCTATATATACTCTTTAAACACGGGATTGAAGCCCCAAAGCATCCCTTTATATTAATTTTATCAAAATTCACTCAAGAACAGTCAAGAACAAGTCTAGGGTTTCCATTGGGGTTTCAAGCTTCAAGCAAATTCAATCGTATATTCCATGAATTCTTAATCTAAGGTATGCGTAGTGTTCATCTATGGATCCAATCCATTCATAGAGCTCAAGAAACATATTTTTAAATGTTATTTTGTAAACTTTTTGTGGTGATATAAGCATGTACATGTTGATGATTGTTGTTTAAGTTTCAAAATGGTATCTAAAGATGTTTTCATGAAATATATGTGGTTGTTAGTTGAAAAACATGAACTTTAGGTGGTTTGATGTAATCCAAGTATGAAATCCACCTATTATTTAAAAAATGCATGCAAGGTGTTTGATAAAATGCCTAGGATGCTAGAAACCCATAATTACATGATTCCATGATATCTAAATGACAAGTCCATATTAGCTATACACTTCCATATGAATTTCCATGCTATTTATGTGTTGTTGTTGTTGTGGCATGAAGCATGTGTGATAATGGAAATATGAATTATATACACAATATGTATCCATGCTCTCCCTACCATGTTGAGATGTGAATAAATACATAAAGTATACTATCCCCTACTTAAAATATGTGAATTGTGGACTCTAATCTTTGATTAAGTCATGTCATGTGAGCCAGTTTCCTTCTATCGAGTCTTGGGGGTATTCGTACCCAAAAAGTATAGTTGTGTGCCTAAAGCCATGTCATGTGCCACGATAAATCTCAGTCTAGCTATACTCTATAGAACTCAGTCAGTCATGTGACTCAGGAAACATCAGAAATTTCATGATCTCAGTTAACTCTCAGATAATAGTACTACTCCGTCAATCAACGGATGTCAGTTATTAAGTCCATGTTCATCCAGTTGAATCATGTTCAGTCTCTTCAGATGGGAGTAGAAGTTAGCACCGAGTGAACCTAAGAATGGGAACTCACCTGCTAGTTCAGGGTGTGATTCTTAGCAGTCATCCTTGTATTCCAGAACTACGTAGCCAGCGTAGGTTGAGATATCTTAACTTGTCAGATTAGGGTTGATGAGGTGACTTAACCTGCCAGTTTAGGGTCCCACTATTCTCACTTTGAGTACCTGCCAAATAAGGGTCACTTACAACTGTTCTTACCAGGGGTGCGGTATTGACACCCCTCCAGTCGGGGCAAAGATTGGACCCCAGCTTAGCCGTAATTGTATACATGGGGCATGTCGGTTAAACAACTACCTCCTATAATTTTGGAATAGTCTCAATAAAAAAACTCAGATAGTTCTTCAGATATCAGTATACCAGGACTATTAGATACAGTCAAATTCAGTTATAGCACAAGACTTAGAGAGTTCTACCAGATTTAGGGCTGCCAGACACAGTCGCTCATGTTATCAGAACTACAGTTCCAGTCATGTATTAGCGTACAAATTTAGCTACCATGTACTCACGATCTCAGTTACTATGTATGTATGTTTGTACTCTTACGTTCATATCAGTTAGTCAGTTAGCATTATTCATGCATGTAAACCCTTTGTATTAGCCTACCTCACTCGTATACTCAGTACTCCAGTTGTACTGATGCATTTGTGCTATGGTGCTTTCTTTTCATGTTACACCATAGGTCCAGAGCCACGAGTTCCAGACCAGCAGTAGCTTTCCAATCGCAGTGTTGCAGTGAGTCCTCATTCATCCAAGGATAATATGATTTGATTTATTTATTTATTACTTTAACTCAGTTTTATGGAGTTAGTTAGAGACATGTTTCTTCAACTCCTTGTTCAGATAGTACTTAGAGGCTTTCAGATTTAGTCAGATTTAGCTATCAGATTTAGTATTCAGTTTTATATTTAGTTTTTCTGCGTATTCATTACCCCTTGGATGTTACTATATCTCTTCAGTTGAACCTTATGGCCTACATGCTTAGGATTTTTGTATATTATATGTATATTATGTAGTGTACAGGTACAGGTATCAGTCATGGGTTAGTTTGTGGTCCCTCAGGGTCATGAGCACCATGTAGCATTTTGATTCAGAAAAATTAGAGCGTTACAAACTTGGTATCAAAGCCTAAGGTTCAATAGAGTCCTAGAAAATCTAAAAGCAGCATCTTGTAGAGTCTTGTACATGGGTGTGTTACATGCCACATTTATGTACAGGAGGCTATAAGATGTTTTAGGAACAGTTCCCTTCTTTCAGTATTCATTTCGTGCTAGTGAGCATAATCTCAAGTTAAACTCCCATTCTAATCCGTTCTTCTCTTGCTTCAGAATATGGCCCCAATGAGAATAAACCAGCCAGCTCCTCAGCCCGAAGATCCTTTAGGCGAACATGTTTCTCATGCGGAGTTTAGAGCTGCATTCACCACACGTGCTCAGTCTGTGGCTACCCAAAATGAAAGGCCACCATCTTTTTTGGCCAATACAGCGGCAAATTCCACAGTAGCTAGGATTCAGGACTTCACCCGAATGAACCCTCCATCTTTCCATGGGTCTAAGTCTGATGAAGACCCTCAGGAGTTTATTGACCAAGTTTAGAAAGTCATTGACATCATAGGTGTTACTTTTGTTTAGAGTACTGAGTTAGCTGCATATCAGTTGCAAGATGTGGCTCATACTTGGTACAAACATTAGAAGTCTGAGAGGGTAGATGGCGTAGGTCCCATTGGGTTGGAGGAATTTGTCACGGCTTTTTTAGGCAGATTCTTTCCCCAAGAGCTGAGGGAAGCCAAAGTTCTTGAGTTCATCAACCTTAGGTAGGGAAATATGATGATTAGGGAGTATTCTCTCAGATTTACTCAGCTAGCCAAGTATGCCCCTCATGTGGTTGTATACAATAGGGCTAAGATGAGCAAGTTTGTGTAAGGGGTGAATGAGTGTAGATCTGCGATGTTGAACAGTGATATGAACTTAGCTAGACTCATGACCCATGCTCAGCAGATAGAGGAGAAGAAGGTTAGGACTAGAGAGGGGCAGAACAAGAGAGCAAAATCAAGCAGTATCAGTTTTGCTCAGCCCAAATTAGAGGGAGGGAACCGTTCGCAGTTTTATCCCAAGTCAGTAGCTCCATCTCCTTCCTTCGCTAGTGCCCCAGTGTCGAAATTCAGAGATGATAGCAGAGACAAAATGCCAGGATCTAAATCTCAGGGTAGTGTTAGCAGTGCCCAAACAAATCCCCTTTGTCAAGCATGTGGTAAGAACCACAAGGGTATTTGCAGAGCTAGTAGTGATGTTTGTTTTGGTTGTGGCAAGCCAGGCCACAAGATTAGAGAGTATCCGTAGTCAGGTCTTCAGGGTCAGTAAATTTGTTCTGCAGCTCAGTCCGGTCGCCCGAACCAGTAGGGTGCCACTTCCAGTGCTACTAGTGGGCAACGCCCAAATAGACTCTATGCTCTTCAGACCCAACATAATTAAGAAAATTCTCTTGATGTCATTAATGGTACATTACAAATGTTCCATGTTCATGTTTATGCTTTGCTAGACCCAGGTGCATCCTTGTCTTTTATTACTCCATACAAAGTAGGCGATTTTGAAATCAGTCCTGAGATTTTAGCAGAGCCCTTTCCAGTCTCTACCCCAGTGGGCAAAACCATCATAGCCCAACGGGTATACAGGAACTGCCCAATTATGATATTTTAGAAATCCATGTTAGCATATTTAGTCGAGTTAGAGATGACGGACTTTGATGTCATTCTCGACATGGATTGGCTTCATTCCTGCTATAACATAGTCGACTGTAGGAATAGGATAGTTCATTTTTAGTTCCTGAATAAGCCCGCCTTAGAGTGGAAGGGTAGTGTTTCAGCATTCAGGGGTCAGCTTGTTTCCAACCTCCAGGCAAGGAAAATGATTTCTAAGGGGTGTGTGTATCATCTCATGCATGTTAAAGATTCCAGTTCTGAATCTCCCAGTCTTGAATCAGTCCCAGTGGTTAGTGAATATTCAGATATCTTTCCCAAATATCTTCCAGGCATTCTTCCCAAAAGAGAAATAGACTTCGACATAGACCTTCTCCCAGATACTCAGTCTATCTCTATCCCATTATACAGAATGGCACCAGCAGAACTTAAGAAACTGAAAGATCAGTTAAAGGATCTCTTAGATAAGGGATTCATCAGTCCCAGTATATTCCTATGGGGTGCGCCAGTCTTATTCGTGCGCAAGAAAGATGATTCTCTCAGGATGTGTATTGATTACCGTCAGCTCAACAAAGTTATGGTCAAAAATAGGTATCCACTTCCCAAAATAGATGATCTATTTGACCAACTTTAGGGTGCTTGTTATTTCTCTAAGATAGACCTCAAATTAGGCTATCATCAGCGCAGAGTCAGAGAATGTCACATCCCGAAGATAGCTTTCCATACTCGGTATGGTCACTTCAAATTTCTAGTCATGTCCTTTGGTCTAACCAATGCCCTTGCAGCTTTCATAGACTTGATGAACCATTTCTTCAAGCAGTACTTGGACATGTTCGTCATTGTCTTTATAGATGATATTCTGGTCTATTTTTTCATTGAGCGTGATCATTCAGACCATCTCAGAATTGTTCTTCAGACCCTCAGAAATCATTAGTTATTCACCAAGTTCAGTAAGTGCGAGTTTTGTCTAAGATAAGTAGCATTCCTTGGCCATATTATTTCTGGTGAGGGCATTAGAGTAGATCCTCAGAAAACTGAAGCAGTAAGAAACTGGCCCAGACCCGTATCTCTAACAGATATCAGGAGTTTCTTGGGTCTGGCTGGATATTAAAGATGGTTTGTCAAGGGATTTTCTTCTATTGCATCTCCTATGTCCAGATTGACTCAGAAAAAGGTCAAGTTTCAATGGTCAGATTCATGCGAGAAGAGTTTCCAGGAATTGAAAACTTGACTCACTACAGCTCCAGTTCTAGATCTTCCAGATGGTTCAGATGGGTTCGTAGTATATTGTGATGCATCCAGAGTGGGTTTAGGTTGTGTCCTCATACAGCACGGTAAGGCCATAGCCTACGCCTCCAGACAATTAAAGCCCCATGAGAAGAATTATCCTACTCATGATCTTGAGTTAGCAGTCGTAGTTTTTGCCTTAAAGATTTCGAGGCATTATCTTTACGGAGTTCATGTAGACGTCTTCACAGATCATAAGAGTCTCCAGTATGTCTTTTCTAAAAAACAAATCAATCTTCATTAAAGAAGGAGGTTAGAGCTCTTGAAGGACTATGACATGAGTGTCCTTTATCATTCGGGCAAGGCCAAAGTTATGGCCGATGCTCTCGGTAGACTCTCCATGGGCAGTATTTCTCATGTTAAGGATAGCAAGAAAAAGATAGCTCAGGAAATCCATCAGCTTGCCAGACTTGGCGTTCTCTTAGTTGACTCTTCAGAGGGTGGTGTATGTGTTTAGAGTAGTTCAGAGTCATCTCTAGTTTCCAAGGTGAAAGAAAAGTAAGACATGGATCCTAGCCTTGTCAAGATGAAAGAGTCAATTCAGAATCAGAAAGTTTAGGTTTTCTCCCAAGGGGGAGATGGTGTTCTTCATTGTCAGGGTCGTTTGTGCGTTCCAGGTGCAGATGACTTGAGGTAATAAATTCTTGTAGAAGCGCATAGTGAGTGATACTCCATCCATCCAGGGGCCACTAAGATGTACCATAATTTATAGGAGATCTATTAGTGGAGTGGGATGAAGAGTGATGTTGCAAAGTTTGTGGCTAAGTGCTCTACATGGCAGTAGGTTAAGATAGAGCATTAGCAACCTAGTGGTTCCATACAGGAGTTCATCATTCCTACTTAGAGGTGGGAAGAAGTGAACATGGACTTCGTGATAGGTTTTCCTAGAACTCGTCATAAGCATGATTCAGTTTGGGTTATTGTAGATAGAATAACCAAGTCAGCCTATTTCCTTCTAGTTCGTACCTCCTATTCAGTCGAGGATTATGCCAAACTCTACATCAGGGAGTTGGTCAGATTACACGGTGTTCCCTCATCTATCATCTCAGACATAGGTACCCAGTTTACCTCTCACTTTTAGAAAGCATTCCAAAAGGGTCTCGGTACCCAAGTTTATCTTAGTACAGCATTTCATCCTTAGACAGATGGTCAAGCATAAAGGACCATTCAGACTCTTGAAGATATGCTAAGGGCGTGTGTAATTGATTTCAAGAGAATTTGGGATGACCACTTGGCCTTGATTGAGTTTGCATACAATAATAGCTATCATTTCAGTATTCAGATAGCTTCATTCCAAGCTATCTATGGTAGGAGGTGTAGATCTCCGATCAGTTGGTTCGAAGTTAGTGAGGCCTCATTCATAGGTCCTGACTTAGTATTCGACTCCTTAGAGAAAGTTTAGTTGATCAGAGAGAGACTCCAGGCTGTTCAGAGCCGACAGAAGTCTTATGCAGATGTTCGTAGGAAGGATCTCTAGTTTGAGGTCAACGACTATGTCTATCTTAAGATCTGTCCTATAAAAGGAGTGAAAAGGTTCGGTAAGAAAGGAAAACTTAGTCACCGACATGTTGGTCCCTTCAGGATTCTCAGTCGCTTCAGCAAGGTAGCTTATAAGCTACAATTGCCTTCAGATCTAGCCTCAGTTCATCTATTCTTCCATGTCTCTTTTCCCAAGAAGTGCATAGGTGACCCAGCAGTTGTAGTCACTGTTCAGATCATTGACATTCAGAACAGCCTCTCTTATAAAGAGATTCCAGTCAAAATCTTAGACTATCAAACTCATCGATTGAGGAATAAAGAAGTCCCTCTAGTTAAGGTTCTTTGGCGAAATCAGTCTCATGAGGGAGCTACTTGGGAAACAGAAATAGATATACGTACTAAGTATCCTCACCTCTTCCATGCAAATTCAAATTAAGCTCGAGGTAACAGTTCTCCTTAAGCTTATTCAGTTTTATGTTCATGTCCCCAGTTTAAACTTGGTATCTATAACCATTGCATACTCAGTCATGCATTCATGTATCAGTTCAAATATAAGGTCATGCATTAGATATGTATTCTCATCTTGAGAAGCTCAGTTTATCAGATTGCTCAGTTACGCATCCATGTACCAGTAATCCATACATCAGATATGCATAAGTTTAGTATGTTTAGCATGTCAGTCATGAGATCATGTTTCAATCCTTCATGTTCATTTCATATTTAGCTTGTCTTATTCTTCCCTCTCAGTTAAGTCTCATTCGAGGACGAATATTCCCAAGGAAAAGATATTGTAATACCCTAAAAAATCCAACTCAATATTAGCTCCATGTTTCAACCTCATTCATAGTACGTCACGTTCCTTGGTAGTTTCATGATCAAGGTTGATGTGAATTAAGGTCTCAAATATGTCCTAGCTATTGTGCGAATCAAAACATTCCTTACCGAATGAATTCTTGAGAAGGATATTGGTATCGTCAACTTCAATCAAGCATATATCTCATTATACTATGAATTTTTTATCCCATAACCTACTAACGGATAGATAAATTAATAAGTTTTCCGTCAATAACAAATTCGCCTAAAACGGACACTCGGTGAAGAAGTTATGGCTATTTTAAGTTTATGCTATAAGACGAATGTCATTTCAGTGCATGGCGGCACTCGTCAATTTCTAGAAAGTCTCCGCAATAGCCCCTCTTCATGCCAAGCTACTAGGTTGTAATAATTGGCATTTTACCAGGCTCCACATCACGCCAGGGCCCTAAATCGGGATAAATTTTGCGTAGTTTTCAGTTTTCATTTTAAACTCCTCAAGGGAAATATTGTAAATTCCCAAAACCCTATATACACTCTTTAAACACGGGATTGAAACCCCAAAGCATCCCTTTATATTAATTTTATCAAAATTCACTCAAGAACAGTCAAGAACAAGTCTAGGGTTTCCATTGGGGTTTCAAGCTTCAAGAAAATTCAACCGTAGATTCCACGAATTCTTAATCTAAGGTATGCGTAGTGTTCATCTATGGATCCAATCCATTCATAGAACTCAAGAACCATGTTTTTAAATGTTATTTTGTAAACTTTTTGTGGTGATATAAGCATGTACATGTTGATGATTGTTGTTTAAGTTTCAAAATGGTATCTAAAGATGTTTTCATGAAATATATGTGGTTGTTAGTTGAAAAACATGAACTTTAGGTGGTTTGATGTAATCCAAGTATGAAATCCACCTATTATTTAAAGAATGCATGCAAGGTGTTTGATAAAATGTCTAGGATGCTAGAAACCCATAATTACATGATTCCATGATATCTAAATAACAAGTCCATATTATCTATACACTTCCATATGAATTTCCATGCTATTTATGTGTTGTTGTTGTTGTGGCATGAAGCATGTGTGATATTGGAAATATGAATTATATATACAATATGTATCCATGCTCTCCCTACCATGTTAAGATGTGAATAAATACATAAAGTATACTATCCCCTACTTAAAATATGTGAATTGTGGACTCTAATCTTGTGATTAAGTCATGTCATGTGTGCCAGTTTCCTTCTATCGAGTCCTGGGGGTATTCGTACCCAAAAAGTATAGTTGTGTTCCTAGAGCCATGTCATGTGCCACGATAAATCTCAGTCAAGCTATACTCTAGAGAACTCAATCAATCATATGACTTAGGAAACATCAGAAATCTCATTATCTCAGTAAACTCTCAAATAATAGTACTACTCCATCAGTCAATGAATGTCAGTTATTAAGTCCATGTACAGCTGGTTGAATCATGTTCAGTCCATTTAGATGGGAGTAGAAGTTTGCACCGAGTGAACCCAAGGATAGGAACTCACCTGCCAGTTTAGGGTGTGATTCTTAGCAGTCATCCTTGTGTTCCAAAACTACATAGCCAGCGTAGGTTGAGACATCTTAACCTATTAGATTAGGGTTGATGAGATGGCTTAACCTGTCAGTTTAGGGTCCCATCGTTCTCACTTTGAGTACCTGCCAGATAAGGGTGAGTAGTACCTGCCAGATAAGGGTCACTCACAACTGTTCTTACTAATGGTGTGTATTGACACCCCTCCAGTCGGGGCAGAGATTGGACCCCAGCTTAGACATAATGGTATACATAGGGCATGTTGGTTAAACAACTACCTCCCACAGTTTCAGTATCAGTCTCAGTAAAAGAACTCAGACAGTTTTTCAGATATCAGTATACTAGGACTGTTAGATACTGTCAAATTCAGTTATAGCACGAGACTTAGAGAGTGTCGCTCATGTTATCAGAATTATAGTTCCAGTCATGTATTAGCGTACAAATTCAGCTACCACGTACTCACGATCTCAGTTACTATGTATGTATGTTTGTACTCTTACGTTTATATCAGTCAGTCAGTTAGCATTATTCATACATGTAAACCCTTTGCATTAGCCTACCTCACTCGTATACTCAGTACTCCAGTTGTACAGACGCATTTGCACTATGGTGCTTTCTTTTCATGTTACACCATAGGTCCAGAGCCACGAATTCCAGACTAGCAGTAGCTTTTCAGTCGCAGTGTTGCAGTGAGTCCTCATCCATCCAAGGATAATATGATTTGATTTATTCATTTATTACTTCAGTTCAGTTTTACGGAGTTAGTTGGATACATGTTTCTTCAACTCCCTATTCAGACAGTACTTAGAGGCTTTTAGATTTAGTCAGATTTAGCTAACAGATTTAGTATTCAATTTTATATTCAGTTGTTTTGGGTATTCATTACCCCATCGATGTTACTATATCTCTTGAGTTGAACTTTATGGCCTACATGTTCAGGTTTTTTGCGTATTATATATATATTATGCAGTGTATAGGTACAGATATCAGTCATGAGTTAGCTTATGGTCCCTCGAGGTCATGAATACCGTAGCATTCTGATTTAGAAAAATCAGGGCATTACAAAGATGTTGTGTTATTTGAGAAATCTATTGAAAAATTTTGTAAAAAATATTAACAAGTAGAAGGGAACTCCATCGAACATATTAGTTGTGAGTGAGCATTTCATGTCTATGATAGAAGAGAGTGATGCTACTAGAGATAGCTTTGAGTTTAAGGAAAAATCACATACTATATCTCAAATGCTTTAATACTTTGACAGTTTTCCCCTCCAAAATATAATAGTACTCTTATGTCTTAGATTACTCAAGCCCTTAAAGATGACTTTAAGATTGAAAGTGATAATTGACCCCTAAGTTTTAGAATATAAAATATATAAGGACCTATAATATTAGTTCCTAAGTATACAATCCTAATATGGCTTATACTTCTAGAGAAAGCAAATAAAAACTCACACAGGATGTTTTTAAAGGAAAATGCAGCACAAGATACTCAAAAAAGAAGACTTAAAAGGAGGACCATAGTGAATGATAATGTCTTATCATTGACTGTAGTAAATGTTGGTAAGAATGAGGAAAATGGAAGTGGAAGCTGATAGGGGAGGAAGTGTAGCCAAAAGACATGGAAAAAGTTATGCTTAAGCCTATTAAAAAGAAGTCTTTAATGGGTTCTAAGAGAATAAAAGGTGATAATGCACCAGGTCTATTAAAGAAAATCCATCAATCAAAAAAAAAACACTGAGTCAGACAAATAAGAACCTGGTACTAAGTCAAATGCACAAGTGAAAGAGTTGACTCGTGAAGAAATTCAAGAAGCTTTAAGGCAATAAACTACTCTTCATGATAGAGTGTTTGATCCAAAAAACTCTAAAATATCTAAATGAAGTACTTGGTATCAACCTCTCCCTAATTTGCATGCTGATGAAGTTGGGGAGTTCTATGTTGAGATAGATTTTTGTTCTAAAAATAATAACTTAGTCACACATGTGAAATTAGTGAATATCCATTTGTATGATAAGGTCCTTGATCATATATTAGAATTACCTATTAACGGTATCAGGTCCCTGTGAAAGATGACCCCATAAGAAGTTTCTTGTTATTTCAAGCAAGATGGAAGATGGCAAATTTAATCATTTTTTTAAAAAATAATGAAAAGTAATAATCTAATTATATTTGAGTTTGTGAGTAAAGTAGTGCTCTCACATTCAGAAAAAAAGGAATAAGGCCTCTAATGTTGATATATTTGTTATGGAGACCTTGCTTTTTCCAAACATATAAACCTTTCTATAGTTATTTTGAAACACATGGATAAGGTTGTCAATATGAAGAAAAATAAGCATGGGTTGCCCTATGGTTTTTTGTTTAACAAGATGTTCAATTTCTTTAGGGTTTTACGTGATAACGAGGTTTCAGGGACCAGAAAGCAGATGTTCACCTTTACCACTTTATAAGAATGCAATTTTTTTAACAAATAAAGTAGTGGGAACAAATCACTCGGTTGTGTCAGCTCTTATCTCTACTCAGGAACGAGCAAATACAGAGGTGGATTGTGTGATTCTCTATTTTCTCAAGAGGATGAAAAAATTGCACAACTAACGTTTTTTCTACAATAAACTTCTTTGGGATAGAATAAGGGACCTGGTGTACTTGATGATCTGAAGTCTGAAATTGCTCTGCTAACTAGAAAGTTAGCAGAACTAATTGAGAAACTTTTTAAAGCCTATGCTAATGCAGATAAACGCCCCACTCTTCTTCTTATGTCCCTCCCCAAGTCCTTTTCTTAAGCTAGTGTCTGATCCATCTATTTTCTTTTTATTCTCTTATCCTTATTGATCTTTGGTGGTAGCAAGCCATGTTTATATTTTCTAATTTCTTATGTAATATTAGTTTGACTATCTTAAAAAGAATGATGTTTTGTTTAGTTTTTTCCTGCTCTTTGGCCTTGTTCTTTTAATCTTTTGTTCATATTAATGTTGGCCCAATGACTATGAGTTAATCTATTTCAACATACTTTTGATTAATTTACTGCTTAATCTTTTTAATGATGCCAAAAGGAGGAAAATAGGTGATTAGGGAAAACAAATGCACATGGATCTAACATGTGATAAGGGGGAACAAGTGAACACCGTGATAAAAGGAATAGGTACTCGTGTAAAGAGAAGTCAAGTGATAGTGTTTGGAAGGTGCGAGGGGGAGCAGATGTAGAGGGAACATGCGGTATGATAAGTGTAGTAGTGGTTGCTTTATGAATTTGGGTTTTCTATCTTCAAAGAAGAGGAAATTATTAGAATACTATTCTAATGAGTTGACAAACTTCACCGAAGAACCCAATACCCTGAACGTGCTCTGATGTTACAATTAATTATATAGTTAGTACTTGTACTATAGTAATTCAGCAGGACAATAGTACTTTTGAGCAATAACTAATAACAGACGTTTAGGTTTTCTCCTGTCCTTTATATAATAAGAAGTGACACAAGACAAATCTAATTTTTTGCAAATTAAAATATTGAACTTCCCTCAATAAAAGTTGTTTCTTCTCTACACTGCCTTAACGTCAAAGACCTATTCCAAAAATGTTTCTTTATTATTTTTGTTGTCGATTCATTGTAATACTCTTTATATGAAAGCGTACTCCTTTATTTTATAAATCATGTGTAGGTATTTAGTGTCTCATTCTCAAGTTATTATTTTCTGTCTAGATAGCTAGAGTTAATTATTAGACTAATTACAATAGAATTATTTTAATGAAGGCAAAACAAAGGAATTGTGAGGGTTGAGGATTAATAGTTTATTCCTTGAGTTACAAGAGTCTATAATTCCAAAGTTGCCTGAGATTAGTGGATTGGTTGATATAGTTCTTAGTTTTTTCTCCTTTGAGTGGGGAGATTTCCACATAATATCGGGTGCTCTTTAGTTGTCTTGTTTATTTCTATTGTTTAGTTTTATCGTTACTATTGGTATTAAGGACCTGATCCCTTAATCATAGTGTACTCATACAAACCTTTAATTATCATTTTTGAAAAATAAATAAGAGTTATTATTTGAATTACATATATGTATCGAAGGATAACATAACACAAGTTCTTTTCATCAAATCAATTAACTTTTAGACAGGGTAGCAATAACACAGTACTTATTTAGATAACCAAGACAATAAAATAAAGAAAAGATATGTAGGAGAAATAATCATAGTATTAATCATCACCAAGTTGATTCTAAAACTGATTAAATCATAAATATATAATTTGTTAGAAAATAATAAAAGTTTTAGAGCTACAATTTGTTTTCTTTATGATTAGTGAGTTGGTTATTACGTAGAATTTTTCACTCTATAACAATTTAACTTTATATTAAAGTTACTTTATTTATTTATTTTTAAAATAAAAAAGTTAGGTCCTCAGCTGGACCATTTTATTAATAATCTAAAAAGTCAAAAGAAGGGCATAACCCAAGTCTATACAAAAAAGAAGGAGCAGGCCCAAACAATGACCCGGTCCAAAAATAAAGAAAGATGAAAAGTTGCTAAAATAGTACAAAATCTCATTGTTGTATCAACTTCTTCAGTACACTTCTCTTTTCGCCTTCCCCGCCTCTATGTCATGTTCCCTTTGAGCTTGAGGTTCCAGTCCATCAGTCCATCCTACTCTTGTGTTGCTGCTTCTCTTTCTATCATCTTCACTAGCATCTGGTGAGTTTTACTTTTTCCTTTATTGAAGTCTTGAATCCTTTTTGACCATTCTTTTTCAGGTGGTCTGGATTTATCCCCAAAAGGACTGTGGAATAATGATGCTGATGGTTTGATACTTGCAACCTCATAAGTGACCCACTATGCCTTTTTTTAAATTTTCTTCTTTTTCTTATGCTTTTTGAGCTACCTTCTTCTTTGTTCTAATAGATGTTGATACTTTACTGCTATTCCGAATCATGTCGCTATCAAGGGAAGTTGTGCTGGGAGGATTCATGTACCCCTTTTTTGGTGAAGATTTTAATAACTAGAGCAACTAACTAGATTTAGCACATAGTATTATTGTAATTTTCTTTCAAGAATGTTTATTCCTATACTTATTCTTCATCCCCATTTCCTTAGGAATATAATTATTAAGACCCATTGTTGTTGGCTTTATTTTATCTAAATGTTTTTCTTTCCTTTATATGTTGTGTTTGATCATTCCAGCCTATTTATTTTCCTTATTCTTCTCCTTAAGTTGAGATTCTGTGACTTGTCCATGTTTAAATACTTTCTCAACATTGCTGGTAGGTCACCAAAGTTGTTATACACTTTAGATGCTTGTGAAGTAATTACCTCATTTGCTAAATCATTAACTAGTATATTACCTCTCGGAATGTGTGCCTTATTAGTTCTTTTATTGCCTATATTTTGTACCTTATCTCCTAAATTTTCTCTATCAATCTCCGTGGAACTTTCTATTATCTGCTAGTCATCCTTTTTAATGTAAGGGAATCTGCTTCTATTTCTACCTCCCTTAGATTTTGTGCCTGTATTAATCTTAATGGCTCTAGGATGTCCCTAGTTTTTGCCTCCATATTTGTGGCCATTCCTATACTAAAATCTTTAGCAGCGACTAGGTCTTCCTTCTCATCTCTAATGCAAAAAGCACTTGCACTCAGTCCTGGATTTCCTTTACTTATCCCATTTGTGTTGCATTTTGATTTGTGTCTGTCAGGGAATTATCGTACTACACTTATATGATGTAGTTTTGGCTTGTATTCTCTCAAATAGTAACAACTTGAGGTCAATTATTCTTTCCTGCCTTAATCCAAGAATATAATGATTTATTGAGCTTCCTGATCAAATATTGAACTTGCCTTACCATTTCCACATAACAAGTTTGTCTGTCATGCTTTACTCCATTTCTCCACTTCCATATTGTCGACATTATAATAATTGGAATTGCCTTATAAACAACTATTAATTTTGGACTTGACTCAAATGTCGACTATGTTGTTATAAGTTGTTGTAAATGCATGTCCTCCATATGTATACATACAAAAATAACAAACTACCTCCATAGCCTATAGGTTATAAGGGCTATTAGAAAAAGATTCTCTGTAGTTTCTTTCTTTTTTGCTTCATAACACCAACATCTAGACACTACGTTAATTCTCATTCTTCTTAAATTCTTATCTATGGCCACTCTTCTTTCCCATGCCTTCCACTAGTAAAAATTAATTTTAAAAGTCATCCCTTTCACCTAAACCTTCTTATATTCTTCTTTCTTTTCTCTTTTCATTCCCAATATCTCCCATATGGACTTGATTGTGAACCTTCCTTATGTATTCCCCATCCACCAAGGGGTGTCATTCAACTGTCCTTAAAAAGGAGGCTTTATAGATTCTATGATGTAATTGGTCATTTTTTCTAAAAGCTTTTCTCATAATTTCTGTACATCCCACTATATATCCTTATAAAAGTCCTTGACCTCCACTTCTCTTCCACAACATTGTCTTTAACCTAGTACAGTGCTCTTTGTTTAGTCCAGTTATCAAACCAGGAGCTAGTTGTGCCAACTTTTACTTGCCACCATATATAATGTTCTACCTCATCTTTGTCTTCCACCATCTTCCTCTATACATAAGAAGCCCCTACACTCCTTACCACTAATGGATGCAACTTTTTACAATATTTATTCCATATGCACTTACTCTACATAGACAAAGTAGAGGCTCTGAAGTTCCACCATAGTTTAGGAAAAAGTGACACCACATGTAAAGATCTAAGATCAGTTCCCCCTTCTTATTTAGGATAGCATAAATCCTTCCATGATACCTAATATTTATTCTTTGAGGCAGTAGCATTTTCCCAAAAGAATCTTATAAAAATCTTATGCAGTTGATTGATCACTCATATAAGAGGATTCATTATTGATAGTAAATATACTAGCATCGACTGTAAAACATGAGATATTAAAATGAATCTCCATCTAAAGGACAATGGATTATTTTTTCACATGCCAAGCCTTTTCATCACCTTTTCTATAAGTTCTTTAAAGTGTCCTTTATTGTTCCTTCCATAAAGAATAGGGCACCCTAAGTAGGTGAAAGAGAAAGTCCCTTGTTTAATTTTTGTAATTCTCCATATTTGACTGCATGCTCTCAATGGTACCTTTTCATGTAGATATACAAGACTTTTATTCAAGTTTATAATCTAACCAGATACCATCTCATATTCTTTCAACACCCTTATTATCTTTCTCATAAAAGTAGGTTGTCTAGAGAAGAAAAGAATTATATCATCTGCATATAACAGATGATTGATTCTTGGGCTCCACTTTGGCAATTCATATCCTTTATAGTTAGGATCATCAAAAAAACTATTCAAACTCCTTGCCAGAACCTCGGCTGCTCTAATAAATAGGGTAGAAGATAATAGATCACCCTACTTTACCCCCTTGAAGATTGAAAAAAAATAAAAGAATACCCATGTATCAACACTTAATACCACTTATTACTTATTAGCCTTACTATCATGTCAATAATTCTTTCAGTAAATCAAAACCTCCTTATTACCTTTACTAGGAACATTTATTATACTCTATCATATGCGTTGGCTATATCTAACTTCACTACCACATTGTGCAGTTTATTCCTCCTATTAATATCTCTATTGTTGTATTTTGCCAATAGAACATTTTTTGTTATATTTATACCCTTTACAAAACCTGTATGATTAGAAGATATTATCTTGGGTAACAGTTTCATTATTCTCTCATGTAAAACTCTAAAAATAATCTTATTAGTAAAGGTGTTCAAGCTGACTGGCCTTTAGTCCCCATAACTCTTTACCACTTCTTTCTTAGGAATTAGTACCAAATTGGTGTGTTACATACTTAGGTAAGTCATACCTATAAAAAATTCCTTCACCATATTAGTTATATCTGTCCCAATTACTTCCAAGCATGATTGGAAGAATTTCTCCAAGAAATCATCAAGTCCACTTGCACTATTTGCATTAAGATCAAAGATCATATTTTTAACTTCCTCGTATATTAGTGTTTTCTTTATCTCCTCATTCTCCTCCTCTATAACCACATGAGGAATGCAGTCCATCATCTCATAATTGGAAGGCTCTATAGTTTTTGTAAGCTATTCCCTAAAAACATTTGTTGCTTCTTAACTAATTTTTTGAGTTGTTGTGATGATATCACCCTGCCTTTTTTGAATCTCATTGATCTGCATATTTCTCCTCTTATCTTTTACATAAGTATGGAAGAATTTAGTATTCCTATCTTCACCTGAGCCTTCTATCTCTAATATTCTTCCTCAATATGAATATATTTTTTAATTTGCTTCTCCGAGCCTTAGTTCAAGCCTATTCTCCTCAGTAGGGGCTACTTCCATTTATACTTTCTTCATCTTGACTATGTCTCCCAATGTTGCAATTTTCTAAAAAATAATTCAAAAAGTCAGTTTGCTCCACTTTGAAAGCTTAGTTTTAACCTTCTTCAATTTTGGATGGACAATAGTAAATGGTGACACCACCACATCTTCTTTCAATATTTCCTCCACCACTTTGATAAAATCTTTATACTTACCCAAAAAATTCAAAAATCTAAATGGTTTGATCATCTATTCCTATTAAGCATTACATATCACTTGCAGTGGGGTATGATCTGACCCTTGTCTTATCATATGATGAACCTTACTATTTGGAAGTGCCTTCATGAATTCATTATTTCCCAAAATCCTATCCCGTGTCTTAAATATACTATCTACTTCTATTCTCGCATTCTACTATGTGTAGCAGCTACCCACAAATTTCAACTTATTTAGTGAGCATACATTCATACAGTAGACAAAGTTAGCTTTCTCCAGTTGTGTAACTAATAAACCTCCAAGTTTCTCTATATCATCCCTTATAACATTGAAATCTCCACCTACCAGCCAAAGGATAGAACTTTTTTCTGCAATATTCTCAAGTCCTCCTAAAGTCTAATATATCAAGTGCACTGCACCTTGCATAGATTGTTGTTACTTTAAAATCATTTGTACTACCACTTAGTTAATATGTCATACTTAACTATTGTATAGAGTCTTCACAACCTTTCTCCTCTCAACTATCTTTCCATAAAATCCAAATCTTAGCTAAACTATTTACTCTATCATTAGGAAGTCCAAGCATTCTACTGTATTTCTCTAGTTCACGAGGGCATTGAAAAGGCTCTAATAAATTAATGTATGAGTAATGATATATTCTATCTGGATCTATTAGTCTCTTAAATGTATTGTGAGTTCTAACAGACCTAATATTCCAAAAAATTACCTTATTGATCATTGATCCAAGGATAAAGATAATCCCTCTTCCCCCTTGTAATGCTTTGTGATTATGACTTGGATCACTTTGTCCCTTTCTTTTCTTTATTTTGAGATGCGTTATCTACTTTTGAGACAGGTCCCCGCTTATGTAATGCCTTCAATAATTATTTCTAAACTTTTCTCCTCTTATGTGTTCTACTTTACTTTAACTTCATTTTTTGTGGTATCTTTTATTTTGGAATTTCATTCCCTATCTCATCCTCTTTCTCAATTGTTTCCTTTGAGTTCTCCTTTTTTTCCTCTTTTTGCCTTGCCACTAGCACATCTAATTGTGTCTTCTTCTACTCCTTCTCCACTACTCCCTCTTTCAATTGGTTGTTTTTATCTGTTGACTTCTGTATTATCCCTAATAAACTCTCTAGATTTTTTTGAATGGTCTCTACTTGCCTGTCCTCTGTTGTTTCCTGCATATTATCCTTGTTCTTCATATATGAGCCTTGATCATCATTTTGCCTGCTTTTAGAACTTGACCCAACAGATTGTATAATATTCTTTTCACTCTGCATCCCTTTGTTCTTCTCTCCTCTGACTTTATTTGTTTCTACTTTAGGAGTATTTTCTTCTTCCTTGCTCTCTCCTAATGCTCCAAACTAATTCCAGTTTCTACTTTCTGCTTTTTTGTTTGGAGGTCTTAGGTTCTATATTTTTTCTGATCTTACTATGTAATTATTTCTACCTCTCCTTGCTCCTCTTCTACATTTTTGTTCTTAAAATTCTACTTTCTTCCCTTGCTTACCTTGTCATTTGTCCCCTTTGTCTGGTCTACCTCTATCTACCTTGTATTCCTGTGTATTTTCTCTATCATCCTCCTTCTTTCCACTTTTCTCTTCCTCCTCTTTCTTTGGGTATAATTCAGGATAAATGATAAAATACTCTTTTTCATTGTTCCCCTATAATTTACATGTCTTGTAATACTTTGGCATATAATCATATCTTATGTTGATCTATTTCTCCTTTACTTCACCTATTTTCATCCGCATTCCTACATTAATTCTTTTGGAAACTACCCTAGCAAGTCAACCTCCATCTTAACCTTCACACAACTTGGTTTAGTCTTGTGTTATGTGGTTAGGACTATATGCAAAGGCTTGTCTACTACGTCTAGTAAAAATATTACTTCCTTCTCAAAAATATCTGGTGGTAAAGATGGGAATAAGATCCATGCTATTGCGATAGATGTTTCCTTTTTTGGATCAAACATAGGATCCCATATAAGTGTTCTCATTGGGTATGTCCAATAATTATGTGTTACGTAAAACCAAGGTTTAGATAGACAATGCACGTAATCATCCAACCTTGTTGCTCTTATCAAAATATGTTTGTTACTTAACATTCTTATATTCACTTCTCCTTTCAATTTACATTATTTAGATAATAATCTTTTGATATCTTGAATCTCAGGCCACCCATATGAAAATTTCTCAATTACTACATATAGATCCTCATTGATAATCATCTAATTGACCTCCTCCTCTTCCCAAACTATTCTTGGCTCTCCATGCATGCCTGCAATTTCCTTGAGCAGAAGTGGTTTGTATTGTGACTTTTGTGGTTTTATAACGTTTTCATAATTTAGTTTAGATATTTCTGAATTCATGGTAGACTCAATTGGACTAGCCTCCAAGAGTGGAGGTTGACCAACGACCAGCATGGCCATATTTTTTTAGGACTGTAGCCAAATCTAGGGTTTAGCAATGCTTGGCGACTTAGGGTTTTTATGCACTTGAGATTGTTACTTTATTTATCTAACTTTTTGAAATTAGAGAAAATTTTCATTTAGAAATATGAATAAAGTAAATTTCTAAGATTATACTATTGAAAAAAAAATAAAGGTTCCATACAAAATTTACTTGATGGTAGTGAGAAAAGGTGAATCACAAATTAATTAATCTCACAAAAGCATCAAGAAATCAATCACCTCACATGAATAAAGGAAAAATAAACTTCAGAGATCTTTTTCTCCTCATTATTTTTCTTCTTCTCACCTTCAGGACGGGAGATTTAAACTATTTAAGCCTTTTAGGTTTTGAATAGATAAAACTAAAGAGTTTCGACCCTAAACTTAAGCATTGCCAAAGCCTAATTCTGAACTTAGGCTTTTGAAGCCCAACTTCTGTATAATGGTATAAATTTGCACTACAAACAATCATGGCTGAAGTTAGGTTCTATAGTTTAATTCTTATACTTAAAGTTTTGAAGCTTGTTTTTGGGGCGATTAAACTTTAAAAACTTTATAATATAGTGTATTTTTAAACTAAGACTCCTATATATGATTATTTGTTCATTTCAACCTCGCTAAAGTTTGCCTTTCATGTTACTAGGAGAGATATCAAGTATCTCCTATTGTTACAAATTAAACTATAAGTGTTGATTTTGTTCACTCAGATTCAAAACATTGGGGTCTCACTAGTCATAATTTTATCTCATTAAATATAATCACAAAAGACGTCTCATTAGCTTAAACTCAACCCTTAAGGGCTCATATGGTATGAAGAATAAGAGATAACTAATCACTAGATTAATTTTAGGATGAATTTATCTCATATTTTATTGGGATAAAATTGCGAAATAACTTATCCAGGATTGTAGTACTTCCTTCATTCCTAAATAAGTGTTTTTTTTGGATTGGGAATACCCTTTAATAAATTGCTCACTCCTAAAAAATAAAGAATAACTTTACCAACATACTTCTATTTAAATTTTATCTCTTTTCAAGTTGAATTGTTTACATTCTTTTTTATCTAAACAAAGGAAAATCTGATAGAAAATGACCAATTTATTTTTGAATGCTTAAACAGACACATATTTAGGAACAAAATCGCAAGTCAATAAAACACTTAATCAGAAAACAAAGTAGTCGTTTGGTCATGCAAAGTTTTTACTTTTTTCTGAAAAATTATTTTGCTTTATTAAAAAAAGTAAAAACGGTATGTGTTTGGCCATGAGAATTTCAAATACAATTCCAAAATTGTATTTGAAAAGGGGTAAAATAGCTCGGTGGACCCTTGTACTTTTGCTAGTTTGTAAAGTAGACACTTCTACTTACACTTTTGTCATCTGGACCTATTAAAACAAAGTATTTTAACCCCTTTATCTATCAAAAAATAATATTTTACACCCTTTTTCATCAAATTAATATGAGTATAATACACTTTTACACATGGCATGCCACGTCATTTTGAAATGACACATAGAAAATAAAATATTCAAAATATATATAAAATATGAATAATATTTTAAAAAATCACTCACCCCCGCCTCCTCATTCTTGTCTTCTTCATATCACCCTCAATCCAATAATAGAGAATTCAATTTCTCCATATTTCCTCATAAAAGGAGCACGAAAATCATGCCAAATAAGTAGATTTTTTTTGTGAATTGGACATAGAAATTTTAATTATATGTTCATAAATGCAAACTCCAATAAACTCCAATTACAATTTTGGATTGATTTCACAAATTCTAAGACCCATTTGCTATTCTTCAAGCTTTTTTAAGCTTATTAATGGAGTTTTTTAGTTATTCAATACCCACCATTATACCCGTATTCACACTTCCTCTTTGAATCCAACTAACATAAATATTAATTTTAACTTTTTCAAAATTTAAAAAATTAAAAAGTTAGAGAAAAAGGAGTGTGTTTG